>NC_139013.1:51424041-51505748 GCF_964374135.1 Grampus griseus
CCTTGTTTCTCCACAAGCTGCAGGGTGGCGAGATAGCGAACACTGTTGTGGTGGGGAGGGCACACCAGGTGTTTTTCAGGCAGGAGGGACCAGGGCAGGCAGCAGGGCTCAGGACCGGCCAGCAGGGATGTCCGGGCCGCCGGGGTGGGGAAAGGCTGCGTTTCCTTCACCTTGTGGTGCTTGGCCAGCTCAATGGGCCTCTTTTCACCTGTCCCGTCAACTGTTTTCACCCCATATGCACAAGCCACTTGCTCATCCTTCGCCATGCTCAGCCCCTTCTCTTCCTGCTGCAAGAAAAAGTTCTGACTCTTCTTACCTGGCACATCCAAGCCATTTGGGGGTGAAGACTTCAGGGCAGGTAGAACTAAATGGGCCTTGGAAGTCAAGGAGTCTGCCACGGAGGCACTTCCGTCAGCGCCTCCGCTGGGGCTTCCGGGGTCGTTGCCCCTCACAGCCTCGGGAGTGGCCCAGTCTTCCAGGCACCAAATAAACTCTTTTATTTGCAGACTTTTTTTCTCTCCCTGACTGTAAGTGGGAAAGCAGATCCTGTTAACTTCCCGGTAGGCAGTGTTGGGGCCTGGCGGGGGGCCCGGAGTCTGGGAGAGGCTGCCTCCATCCTTCTCCGGCCCTGCCTCAGCCGGAGCTGAAGCGCCCGACTCCAACTTCCCGGCCTCCGACTGAAGCCTGGCCTCCAGGCTCCCTTGGGAGAGGCTGACACAGAGTAAGCAGCTGCTGGCACTTTCTCCCATCTTCGCCTTTTTAAGCTTCTTCCTGGGCCAGATGCAGGCAGTTGGAGAAATCCTTCCCCAGCCTCGGACCTGCAAATAAAACAGCGTGTTACTCTCAGCTGAGCTGCCTAGACTCCAGTTGCCCCTACTTTGGCCCCATTCCCAGTTTGGCTGTCCTATTTAAATCAATATTTCTCTAAAAATTGACTTAAATGTTTTAGTTTTAACTTCTCATGCCTAGTTTAGCCTCATACTAAGCAATAGTATTTGTAACAGTATTTTTAAAGACGAAAATACTAAGCGATAGTATCTATAAATGGCCACATTGATGTGCTGACTCTACATTTTTTTAGATGTGCGTTAAAGTAAATTCAGAATTATTAAAATAAAATCAAAACTGTTTGTTCTTGTTCCCTCTGCCAGCCTTTCTTGTACTGCAGGGTCTGTTTACCACACCCGGGAGACTGCTGCTCGGAGAGGCTGAAGGAAAGGCAGAGGAGCAGAGGCAGACGCAGGGTCAGCAGGGCCCAGGCACACCCATGCCCGCGGCCACACCCGGAGTCCCCTGGCTGACCCTGCCACAGAGGTCACAGGTAAACAGAGCTGTTAGATAAAAACACAAGACCACATTCGGGATATACTTACACTAATTAGGTTTACCGAAAGCCAAGTTCAACTGGGTGCCTTGTGTTTTCATTTGCTAAATCTGGCAACCTTATATGTTAAAAAAAAAAAAAAAGCAAAAACAGCTCCCACGATTTTCCTATGTTCCAGGCACTGAGCTGAGGATCTCTTGGCATTCATTCATTTAATCCTCACAGGAGTGCTACAGTTTAGGTATTCTGATATCCAGGTTACAGAGGAGGAAACTGAGGCTCAAAATATCCTTACAGCCAACAAGTGCTGGCACATTCAGGAGGTCTGTGCATCCCCAAGCAGAGGACAAGGAGAGCCTGTGAGGAGCAGCATTGTCTCCTGGGCCTGAAGATGGGGCCAGCCTCTGGTCCTCCTGCACAAAAACATCCCTTTCCCATCATCCCCTTTTCACCCTCCACACCCTCTCACCTCAGGTGTTCAGCTCCCCAAATTCCTGTTAGAAATTCGTAAGTGTCAAGAAAAACTCCTTTTTATTTTTTTTTTATTTTTTAAAGGGAACTTTTTATTTATTTATGGCTGTGTTGGGTCTTCTTTGCTGTGCGGGCTTTCTTTAATTGCAGCGAGCAGGGGCTACACTTCATTGCGGTGGGTGGGTTTCTCATTGCAATGGATTCTCTTGTTGCGGAGCACGGACTCTAGGTACGCAGGCTTAAGTAGTTGTGGCACGGGGCTCAGTAGTTGTGGCTCATAGGGTCTAGAGCGCAGGCTCAGTAGTTGTGGCGCACAGGCTTAGTTGCTCCGTGGCAGGTGGGATCTTCCCAGATCAGGGCTCGAACCTGTGTCCCCTGCATTGGCAGGCGGATTCTTAACCACTGGGCCACCAGGGAAACCTGCAGCATCACTTCTTTAAAAAGTCTAGTAAGTGCTATTGGAGTCCGATACTTTCTTATTCCACAGGCCTAGCTCTTCCCAAAGACGTGCTGCTGAAACCTTGAATATGTTCTCATAAAAAAAGAAAAACATTTTCTTTAGCATAGTGAAGTCCCAGTTCTTGGACGGCTACAAGGCTGCTGCCCAGCACTGCACGCTGAGTCAGCCTGAACACATCTTCCCCAGCTTCCCCCTCCCTCTGCCTCTGTTCTGGGAACCCCGTCCCTTCACGTGCTGCAGGGTCGGCACTGCATCTTCAAGAGGACCATGCTGCTTGCCTCACACCTCACTGCTCTTGACCCTGGCTCCCCAGGTGGTTTCCCAGCTTTTACAGAAAAGCAAGGGTCCCAGCCCATTTGCTAATAGGTCCTCAGGCTGACAGCCTCTCTCCAGATGGTGGCTTTGGTGGAGTGAGGCAAGTCGCTTGGTCCCCACCTCCACGCAGGCAAGGGGATTTGTCTCCAGGCTGTGTGTGTGGAAAAGGCCAACTCTGGCTTAACGGGATGTTGAGTGAGGGGAGCCTAAAATGTGCAGCAACCCCTGAGCTTTTGTCTTTCTGAATCTATTAAACAGGTCCAGCTGAGTCAGCGAAGGCTCCCCAGTTGCCTGACCCTAAGAGTCACCTGAGCTGCTTTTCAAAATCCAGATTCCCGAGGCCCACCCCAACCTACTAAGCCAGTACTCAGGGGAGGGGCTTGGGAAGGGTCAGGGAATCCCTGGGAAGGTAGATTTTAAAAAGCACCCCAGGGACTTCCCAGGTGGTGCACTGGTTAAGAATCCTCCTACCAATGCACGGGACATGGGTTTGATCCCCGGTCCGGGAAGATCCCACATGCCGCCAAGCAGCTAAGCGCATGCGCCAACAACTACTGAGCCTGCGTGCCACAACTACTGAAGTCCGCGTGCCTAGAGCCTATGCTGTGCAACAAGAGAAGCCACCGCGGTGAGAAGCGTGCAGTGAAGAGTAGCCCCCGCTCGCCGCAACTAGAGAAAGCCCGCGTGCAGCAACGAAGACCCAATACAGCCAAAAATAAATTAATTAAAAAATAAAATAAATATATCTTTTTAAAAAAATAAATAAAATAGAAAGCACCCCACATGGGAGATCCTTGGCAGTTCAGTGGTTAGGACTTGGCGCTTTCACTGCAGAGACCCCGGGTTCAATCCCTGGTCCAGAAACCAAGATCCAGCAAGCTGCAAGGCACAGCCAAAAAAAAAAAAAAAAAAAAGGCACCCACATGAGCCTTGGGTCGAGGCTGATACAGAGGATCTACATCTCCAGGGTGTTCAGATGGCCGGGCAGGGGATCCAAGTCCCAGGGCAGGGGGCAATGACACCTTGCCTTTTTGGTCCTTACAGGTGAGGTGTCACAGGTAAGCTAGGTGTTTCCGAAAAGGTCTGGATGTCTGCCAGGACTTCGAGCCCAGCTGCAGTGCAAGGTGACTGTGCCTCCCTCCTGACTGAGTGTCCACAGAGCCACCAAGTGGTGTGGGCGTCCACAGGCTGCCACGGGGAGAAACAGCAGGGTAGTGATAGGAAAGGCTCCTGCACTGGGTCAGCCTGGGTCAACACTGTGCAGCCCTGAGACATCCCATCACCTGCCTCCTGTGAGGTCCCTTGGCTCTGCAAGCATAAGAAACTCTCAGGAATTGCTACCAGCAAAGTGTTCTCTGTCCTCCTCTAAATGCTGGCCCAGGGGTCCCTGGCACCAGCACAGAAAGGGTCAGGGGACCATGAGCCAGTGCAGGAAGCCAGCCTTTGCAGGGGGCAGGGACAAACCTCAGTCAACCCTCCTGAGGCAAGGCTGTCTGAGAGGTGGGGTAGGGCTGGGTGGGCAGGGGTCGGGGGCTGGACAGAGAGAGCAAAGAGTAGCAGGCAGCAGGCAGGAGGAAATGGTCATACCAGACAGTGTGAACAGCAAACGTACTCTCAGCATGGGACACGGGGCAATTTTTCCAATTAAAAGAAGATTCTTTTCCAACAGCCCTTGGTATTTCAAAGTAATTACCTTGAATAGTAAACTGAACCTTCTAACTTCTAAGCTTAGAAATGGAACCTTCTAACTTCTAAGCTTAGAAAGTTTTCCATGCTTAAATAGAACTCTCTACCACCTTGACTTACCTGATCTGGGTGTGTGTGTATGGAAGGTCATAGGTCATATATGCTTAATGAGGTGGGGGGGGTGGCGTACAGTAGAGAGAGCACCAGAGGAGGCCCCGAAGACACATTCTTGCAACTGTCAAGTGGACTTGGGTAGAGTCACTCTGCCTTATTTTGGCCTCAGTTTCCATATTTATAAAATAAACCAATTAGATCAAGGTTTCTCAACATTGGCACTACCAACATTGGGGGTTTTTTATGGGTTGCATGTTTGTGTACCCTCCCCCGGCAAATTCCTATGCTGAAACCCTAATCCCCAGTTGATGGTATTTGGAGGTGGGTGTTTGGGAGGTGTTAGGGTTAGATGAGGTCAAGATGGCAGGGCCCTCATGATGGGATTAGTGCCCTTATAAGAAAAGGAGGGGACTTCCCTGGCGGTCCAGTGGTTAAGACTCCACACTTCCACTGCAGGGGGCAAGGGCTTGATCCCTGGTTGGGAAACTAAAGATTCTGCATCCCATATGCTGCATGGCACAGCCAAAAAATAATAAAATAAAATGAAATAGGGCTCTCACCAAGAACCCAACCATGCTGGGACCCTGACCTCGGACTGAGAAATAAGTGTCTGTTGCTTAAGCTACCCAGTCTATGGTATTCTATTACAGCAGCCCAAGCTAAGACAAGGCTGGATCATTTCTTTTTTCTTTTTTTTTTTGGCTTCGTGGCATGTGGGATCTTAGTTCCCCCACCAGGGATCGAACATGTACCCCCTGCAATAGAAGGACAGAGTCTTAACCACTAGACCGCAAGGGAAGTCCAAAGGCTGGACCATTTGTTGCGGTGGGAGCCACCCTGGGCATTGTAAGCACTCCTGGCCTCTACCCACTACATCCAGTAGCATCCTTTCTCCCTCCCCACCAGTTGTGACACTAGCAAGTGAGAATCATTGGATTAGACCAAATTCCCTTACAGTTCTAAATTTAGAACTGTATTTCTATTACTGATTCTAAGAATAGTCTAAGAATAAACCCACAGGGTTCTGAGTAGAACCACCAGGATAAAAATCTCAGGTCTCTTGGGGAATTAAGTAGCTTGGGTTAAGTTAAGCAGCTTGGGTTCTGGAGTCCAGAAGAGCTGGGTTCAAGCCCTGCCTTGCCCACTGCCTGGGTGATCTTTGACACATTTCACCTTTTGGGTGCTTTGGTATCCTTGTCCAAGAAGTGAGGCTGTCTCACATAATATTATGCCTCACATAATACCTGCCTCACAGAACTATTGAGAAAGTGAATGAATTGATGTACGTAAAGCATTCAGTACTGTGCTTGCCAATAGTGAGTGGCCATAAATACTCAATAAAAGGTACAGCTATTATCATCATTAACATTCTACCTCTGTTCCAAAAGGTTTCTATATTTCATCATTTACACTTTTTTTTTTTTTTTGGCAATAGTAACTGTTTTTGAAAATAGTAAAAGAAAGGGCTTGTATCAAAACACTGACATGCAAGAGACCTAACTCAAGAAAATACTCACTGCTTCTTCCCATCCAGTTCCAATGACAAACTCTTTGGCTTCTTCATCTTGTTCAAGTGTAATGTCACTGATATTGAGAAGGCAACAAACGTGATTCTTTTCACTTCTTTCATCTGGACAAGTATAGTTTAATTCAGTTTCTTCTGTGCTTTGAACTTCATTATTTTCACTATTTTCTAATTCAGTCTCATTTTTCAGACTGAGATCCATTACTGTGATGGTTGCTTAAAGTCTTTAACATCTTCTTCCTGTGGTTTGAAATGCAAATTGAACTTAGCATTTAGTATTGTTTTTTGTTTTTTTTTTAAAAGCAATTCAACAACTCAGGCGAAATATCTTCAAGACATGTTCAGGAATAGACAGAAGAAATATTACAAAATCATCCTTTGCCAGCTATTGACATTGTAAAAGATAAGGCTAATTTTAAAGACTGATGGATTTAAAGACCAAAGGTGGAAGTGAAGAAAAGAGGGTAGAAAGATGTTACCACAGACTCTGTCTCTCGTGATGGGGTACCAAGTGCCCCTACAGAGTAGGAATGTAGGGTTAAGCATCCCTACCCTCCACTCCCAAAACATCCAAATGATACTGTGCTAATATGAAGAGAACCATCGTGCTATGTGTGACTGATGCATCCCAGCCACCTCCTCTGTCCTGTCCGAACAGCCCTGGATGTCGGCTTGGGGATCCTTTGGCTTCTGAGGAAGCTGGTGGAGAATGTGGTCATAGCTAAGTCAATTGGTTCACCCTCATCCACCCTATATGAAGGTGTCCACATAGAGAGGGGAACTCTGGACACAGACATGCTTAGAGGGAAGACAATGTGAGGAGACCCAGGGACGAGACGGTCATCAACAAGTCAAGGAGAGAGGCCTGGAACACATCCCTCCCTCACAGCCTCAGAAGGTACCATCCCAGGGAGAGGGATAAATTAGGAGTCTGGGATTAACATATACACACTGCCATGTGTAAAACAGATAACCAGCAAGGACGTACTCTATAGCACAGGGAACTATACTCAATATTTTATAATAACCTATAAGGGAAAAGAATCTGAAAAAGAATATATATATTCTTTCTGAAAAAGAGTATATATATTATAGATATAATTATATATTATATCTATAATATATATAACTGAATCACTTTGCTGTACACCTGAAAGTAACAGAACACTGTAAATCAATTATACTTCGATATAACAAAAAAAAAGTGAGGGACTTCCCTCGCGGTCCAGTGGTTAAGACTCTGCACTCCCAACGCAGGGGGCACAGGTTCGATCCCAGGTCAGGGAACTAAGATCCCACATGGTGCACAGCGTGGTCAAAACAAACAAACAAACAAACAAAAGTGAAAAGACAACCCAGAAAAAAAAAAGAAGGAACGAACCCTGCCAACACCTTGACTTTGGACTCCAAGTCTCTAGAACTGAGACAGTAAACTTCTGTTGTCTGTGGTGCTTCGTGGTGGCAGTCCTAGCGAACTGATAGAGTAGGTGGTGGTGATGATGGTGTCGGTGGCTGTGGTGGTGGTAGGTGGTGGTGATGATGATGCTGTCTATCTTTAGCTGATGTTTTTCCAGCTTGAAAAATAGGACTTGGCATTCATAAGCCAGCCAAAGTGTTAGGAAAGTAATCATCCTTATCAGGAGAGCACAGACTCGGGTTCCAATCAGCCAGGGTTCCAATCCTATGTCCTAGCTGTCTGTTTTGTTGGGCGAGTTACTTTTCCAGGTCTGTTTGCTCATCTATAAAACCAGCATGATTGTAATACAGTCCCACAGACGGGTTCCTCCTGGGGACCCCGCAAGCTGTGTGGATGGACTCTAATGCCCAGGCAATGACCACCAATATTACGTCAGCACAATGGCTGCTGATGAATGGCCAGGGCCTTCCTGAGGAAAACTTTGCTTGTAATGAGACAGAGGCCACTGGGGACCACACGCCTTGCTCTCTCACCCCAAAGTGACCCCTGCCAGAAGCATACATTTTCACTTTCTGTCTAGGTAGCGATCAGCAACTTCTTATAACAATATCTGTTTAATTACCATTTTGGCTTTTTCACATAGGCTTAAAATGGCATTTTTTTTTTTTTTTTTTTTTTGCGGTACGCGGGCCTCTCACTGTTGTGGCCTCTCCCATTGCGGAGCACAGCCTCCGGACGCGCAGGCTCAGCGGCCATGGCTCACGGGCCCAGCTGCTCCGCGGCATGTGGGATCTTCCCGGACCGGGGCACGAACCCATGTCCCCTGCATCGGCAGGCGGACTCTTAACCACTGCGCCACCAGGGGAGCCCTAAAATGGCATTTTGATGCTAATAAAGTTCCATGTACCTATGGAAGGTCAAATATCTTTGGGCATCCTAATCTTTTCCAATATGACATCAGAGGAAATGAATGAACGCTGAAAGGGAAAGAAATGATATTACAAGTGACTGAAAACTAGAAGCGCTATTCTGTTTCCAAACAGAAGTATGATTAAGGACCAGACAGATTGTGCAAACCAGCCTGGGCCTTTCATATTGTGAAATTTCACTTCAGTTGCTGCCCAGGCCAAAGAAGCTCCTATAAGTACACTCATACCTTTGTAATTTTGAATTACAAATGCAAATACCACAGAACCCATAGACTTAACAAGTGTACAATTGGAAAGAAAAAAAGCAGAGAATCAAAAGTGAAGTCATTTCTTAAATAATAAAATAAATTTGAACTTGAGGTTAATAGAGCAAAGAAATAGATACTGTTTAGGAGAGATTAAGTATAGTTAGAATGTTCAGATCAATAAGAAAAATGTTCTGTGCTTGAAGTATCTCCACTGACAAGGTGCTCACTACTTAAAGAGACTGTTCCAATGGCAAGGTACTCTAATTGACTGATTCCTGAACTCAGCTGCACCTTGGAATCATCTGGGGAACTTTATAAAAAGTAAAAATGCCCAGACTATACCCACAGAAATTCTGATTCTTGTCGGTCTGGGCACAGCCTGGCCATCAGAATTTTTAAAATCATCCTAGATGATTATAAAATCCTACAAAGTTGGAGAACTACCACTCTGTTAGAAAGACCATCCTTATATTGAACCAGGACTTCTTTCCCTGCCCATTCAACATCGTCCACTCCCTGGTCCTCGTTTTGCCCTCCAGACCAAGGCAGGAAGCCTTCCCATCCACGGATGGGTTTCTGGAGGTCTATGATGCCTCTGCAAACGCTCAATCATTTTTTGGGGGAAGGGCTTGCATCAGAGGTACAAAGCAGTCTGTCACTACAGAGGATTGAAGAATCATTGATCCAGAGACTGGCCACTGCCTCAGCCTCCCAACAGCCCTATGAAAATGCTCCATGTACTCTTCTCTCTTACAGGTTAACCATCTCCATCTACTTCTCACATGTCAAGAGAATACGTGAAATCTGAGGGGAAGACTATATCCCTATCTCTATCTCTATATCTAGAGAGGAGAACCGTAGAGGCCAAAGATGTGGTATTAGGTGAGCCCCCCCGTTTTTTTTTTTGGCAGCGTTGGGTCTTCGTTGCTGCGCGCGGGCTTTCTCTAGCTGCGGAGAGCGGAGGCTAC
Source organism: Grampus griseus (assembly GCF_964374135.1). Classification (NCBI taxonomy): domain Eukaryota; kingdom Metazoa; phylum Chordata; class Mammalia; order Artiodactyla; family Delphinidae; genus Grampus; species Grampus griseus. Next base: position 51,433,499 of record NC_139013.1, read on the forward strand.
TCTTGGCGGTGCAAGGGCTTCTCACTGCGGTGGCTTCTCTTCTTGTGGAACATGGGCTCTAGGCTCACAGGCTTCAGTAGTTGTGGCTCACAGGCTCAGTAGTTGTGGCACACGGGCTTAGTTGCTCCGCAGCCTGTGGGATCTTCCTGGACCAGGGATCAAACCCGTGTCCCTGCATTGACAGGCAGATTCTTAACCACTGCATCACCAGGGAAGGCCCAAGCCCCTATTTTAGAGTCAGTAGAGGGAATTCGCTGGTGGGTCAGTGGTTAGGACTCCACGCTCCCACTGCAGGGGGCACAGATTCGATCCCTGGTCGGGGAACTAAGATCCCTCATGCGACAGCCAAACAAACAAACAAAAAGAAACAAACAAAAATCAACAACAACAACAAAAACTAGAGTAAGTTAGAAGACAAACCTGGTGAAGGCACCAGAAGAGGTTCCAGTCACATTATATTACCAAGTGCCAAAGGAAACCCAGGTAACAACAATAATCTAATAATAAAACTTACTGTTACATAGCTCTTACTATGTGCCAGGCACTGCTCTATGCACTTTACTTATTCGTTATAAATGCTACATTTTTATTGGGCTGGCCAAAAAGTTCATTCGGGTTCTCCTGTAACATCTTGTGGAAAAACCTGAACAAATTTTTGGCCAACCCAATATAAGTACTTTGCTCATTTAATGGGCGGATCATGGGAACTATACTGACTCCTTATGACTGAAAACAAAGCATCATCTCTGAGTTGGTAAATGCAGTATTCTTAGTCAAATGGTCAGATTACTGCATACCAGATTGCTAGGTGCTCCTCTGGAACACTGGTGCTCTCAAGCTGCTCCACTACTAAAACAGAATATTGGTGGGCTTTTCCTAATTAGAAAAACTTCAGTAAGTGTAAAGAATCATCTTAATTTTCAGTTTTCCTCCTATAAACACGCCTTCAAGATTTTTAAAAATATTTAATTAGTTTATTTATTTATTTTGGCTGCATCGGGTCTTAGTTGCAGCACGTGGGATCCTGTTGCAACATAGTGCGGCATGCAGACTCTTAGTTGCGCCATGCAAGTGGGATCTAGTTCCCTGACCAGGGATGGAACCTGGGTCCCCTGCACTGGGAGCTCAGAGTCTTACCCACTGGACCACCAGGGAAGTCCTGTGCCTTCGAGATTTATTGCCCATTCTTGTCCTCCAGCTCATGTAAGAGGTGACAAATAGAAACGTGCAAGAAGCAATCAAAGGTCAACTGAAAGAGTGGATATGTGATTTCTTACAAATTACATGCAGTTTTCCTTTTATGTTGGAATGCAGAAATCTGCAGTGATATAATATTCACTTTCTGATGATAAAATTATGCCTTGTTTATAGATTTGAAGTAAATCAGAACTCATGTTCTTCCACTTCTTGATTTCCACGGACCTTTACAACCTGATTTGGTTTAAGAATCACTGGTGTAAAGTATACATAAAAGTCCATATGTTTTCCAAGAAAATTACATCAAGGAAACACAAAGATCACAGTGAAAATGCTCCCATGGGAAAATGCATTTGCAGATGCAACTAGAAGATTGGATTTGGAGTACAAAGCAGGAAGGCACACAGATGTATGCCAGAAGGTATTAAATTCTCTGACATACGCTACTGAAGTGGCTAGAACTGAAATATACAAAGAAGAAAATTTTGACTGAGGTGCAAGCCCCGAAAGTACATGTTTGGATAAACAAGAATAAACCCAAAGAAAAACTGATCCAAGGAACTTAAGCTATGTGGAAATGAAATAAAGAAGATGAATGAGAGTCTAAGAGCCTATGGAAATTCAGTATGATACAGAAAATATCATTTCTAGTAGCATTTAAAGTAAACAGAAATGGGATCTCCCTGGTGGCGCAGTGGTTAAGAATCCGCCTGCCAATGCAGGGGGCATGGGTTTGAGCTCTGGTCTGGGAAGATCCCACATGCTGCGGGGCAAATAAGGCCGTGTGCCACAACTACTGAGCCCGCGTGCAACAACTAATGAAGCCCGTGCTCCTAGAGCCCATGCTCCGCAACAAGAGAAGCCACTGCAATGAGAAGCCCCTGCACCGCAACTAAGAATAGCCCCCGCTCGCGGCAACTAGAGAAAGCCCACGCGCAGCAACGAAGACCCAATGCAGCCAAAAATAAATAAAGTTGCAAAAAAAAACAGAAATGGAAAGAAAATAATCAGCAAAAAACCTGTAAAGTATGTTATTATTTTACCAATTAAACATAAGCCGTTATGATTTGTTTCAAAAGTCCTGCAAGGGGGTGGGTCTGGCCATGGTTAAAGAGAGAATGAGGAGATAAAAGTAGCCACAAATTCTGTTTGTTGTATAAGGGCATGACAACACGGAGGTTACTTGCACTATTCTCTCTACTTTTATGTCACTGTGAAATTTTCCATAATAACATGTTTTTTAAGCCATCGTGTTATCAGAATATGGTGGAGGTGAGCGAAGCATGAATTTTGACCTTAAGCAAACTGAAGTAAATGTATCAAAGAATAGATTACACGGTTTGTATAATTTTAAGCTGGAGTAAAGACCTTGAAGAGGGACTTACATAAAGAGAACAGATGTACCACAAAGTCAAAAATACCAGAGAATAAAGCTTACGAAGGTGACTTGGAGACACTCCATAAATAATTGGCCAACTACTCATAAGTCAAAGTACTCAAAGCCTTCTCATTGAATTTACTGAATGCAAAAGAAAGGGCTTGAAATGCAGACGAAAAAAAAGTAGACATTACCTTCCAGATCTCTGACCCCACACTATGATGGTGTAGTATGTTAATGAAGAAGTACAGAGACTACCAAATGCCTTTTTGTTATACATCTGGCAAAATCAATGGCGCTTTGACAGCCTAACCAATCTGTAACTTAGAATACAAAGTGTCCTGCTCCTGAAATGAACAAAGATTTCCATTAAGCTGCCACTGGCCGGTGGCAGAGGCACACCGCTATTACAGCGGAGTCCAGCAAAAGGACACGTCTTCTGTTGCTATGCTCATGGATGTGTTGGATGAAAGTTAAAATAGGGTGGCAGGGGTTGAAATTCTTGTAAACCAGGAACAATGACCATATCTACTAAACCAGGAACAATGACCATATCTACTATTTGCAAATAAATAATGCTGCCCAGAGAGAAACCTACTTGAAAAGAGAAGACCCCCCCACCGCAACCCCAACCAAGAACACAAAGACATTTCCAAAAGGCTAGTAGCTGAAGAGAAGCTAAGAAAAGGGATAGCAGAAGACACAAGAAGAGACAGATAGAGTATGCTATATCATTACATAAAGAAACTTTGTATTTCCTTGGTCAAGAAGGTGATAATGTAGTTACTTTATCATTTTAACAAAAGTAGAAATGGGTCTATTTGAAAATGCCCATAAAACTCTGAATTTTTGTTTGTTTTGTGTGTGTTTGCCCCCGATATGGCTTAAGCTGTCAGGTTCTTTTTGGAAAAGGTTGCCCTGGCAGCCTTACCAGGGTATACTTCAGTTTGACATGGTCACTGTCTGTTAGCCTCAGCTACCTAGTATTAGTCAAGATAGTCAAGGTTATCATGCAATAACAGGCAATCCCAGGGTTTTTTTTTCCAGTGGTAAAAAACAACATAAATTTATTTCTAACTCATGCTACATGTCCACTGTATGATGTTTTGGACTCTGTGGCACATTATCCTCACTCTGGAACTTGAACTGATGGAGACACCATCCTGGGAAACCGTAGCCAACTGCGATGGCAGAATGTGATGGCAAACATGGGGAATCACTGGCTCTTATTTATTTATTTTTTTGTGTGTGGTACGCGGGCCTCTCACTGCTGTGGCCTCTCCCGCTGCGGAGCACAGGCTCCGGACGCGCAGGCCCAGCGGCCATGGCCCACGGGCCCAGCCGCTTCACGGCACATGGGATCCTCCAGGACTGGGGCACAAACCCACGTCCCCTGCATCAGCAGGTGGACTCCCAACCACTGTGCCACCAGGGAAGCCCTCACTGGCTCTTAGATGTTTCTGCCCAGAAGTAACTCATATGACTTCAGTCCCCATGTGATTAACTGGAACAAGTCACAAGGTACTGCTTAGCTTCAAGGAGAAGTGGAGATAATACTTCCTCCTCTATCTCCAGAAGGAAAAGGAAGCCAGGTTTTGGTGACCAGTAGTAATGTCTTGGTTCCACACTGGTCTGGTATCATCAGAGGTGAGATACAAAGCAAATGACCTTTAATAACTATAAATATCGCTACCTAAAATGTAGACATTTGTGGTCTTTGAAAATAGAGTCCAGGGGCCCTGGAAATGGGAAGTCCTAGATCTTGGGAAGATAGGACTATAAAGTTAAAATTATTTTCTTAAAACTGTTTTCAATTTTCGGGATTCAAAAACGTATGTGAAAATACAAAGGCCCAAGAATAGATAGACAATCCCAAAGAAAAAGTTGGAGGAATAACTGCTGAATATCAAGGTATGAATCTAGAGCAGGATTTATTATAGATATTAACAAACTGGTTTTTAAATTTATTAGGAAATGTAAAAGGAACTATAATAGCTAAAACCATTATGAAAATGAACAAAATGGAGGAATCACATTACCCAGTTTAAAAAATTACCATAAAACTATAGGAATCAGTATGGTATCTTGTTGTGGTCATCCATTTACAATGCTTGGTGTCAGTTTATTTAGCTCTTGTAAAAATAAAATACAGTGTGTGTGTGTGTGTGTGTGTGTGTGTGTGTGTGTGTGAAAAAAAAAGAAAGAAAAACGTTCTGGAGGTGGACAGTGGTGATGGGTGCACCAACAATGTGAATGTAGTTAATGCCACTGAACTGTACACTTAAATATAGTGGAGATGGTAAGTTTTATATTATGTATATTTTATCACTATTTTTTAAAATAAAGAATAATGCCTTTTTAAACTCAAAAACAAAACAACAAACAAAAATTACCATAAAACTATAGGAATCAGTATGGTATTGGTGAATGCAGAGACAAACAGATCAATGGGCCAGAATAAAGAGTTCAAAAATATGCCCACATAAACACGGCCAACTGATTTTTGACAAAGATGCAAAAAAAATTAATTGCAGAAAGAACATCTTTCAACAAGAATGTTGCGATAACTGGCCATTCATATGCAAAAAAATTAACTCAAAATGGATCATAGATCTAAATATAAACCATAAAACTATATAACTTTTAGAAGAAAATACAGAAAATCTTTAAGAACTGGGGTTAGGCAAAGTGTTCTAGACATGACACCAAAAGCATGACCCATAAAATAAATAAATAAATAGATAGATAAACTGTAGATAGATAGATAGATAGATAAACTGGTCCTCATTAAAATTATGAACTTTCACTCTGCCAAAGGCTCTGTTGGAGAATGAAAAGAGACAAGCTACAGACTGGGAGAAAATATTTGCAAATCGCTTATTTGATAAAGGACTTCTATCCAGAATATGTAAAGAACTCTGCAAACTCAATAGTAAGAAAATAACAACAAATAGAAAATTGAAAAATTATTTTTGCCAAATACAAGATGGACAAAACACTTGAACAGACACTTCACCAAAGAGGATATAATAAGCACATACTTCTTAGAGGGACAAAGGGCATTCAGCCACCCAAGACTGAGCAATAACAGGTCTGTGATGCCTAGCTCAGTGTGTGCCTACCCTATGCCGGGAGATGCAGGTAACCTGTTGAACCCCATTTGTGATGGGGATCAGGGATCACAATTATTCCCCACAAAAAAAAAAGCACATAAAAAGACATTCAACATCATTAGCCATTAGGGAAATGCAAATTAAAACCACATATTAAAATGGCTAAAATTAAAAATAGTGACCCAGAAATCCCACTACCGGGGATGTACCGAAGCAACCTAAGTGTCCATTGACAGATGAATGGATAAAGATGTGGCACATATATACAATGGAATATTACTCAGCCATAAAAAGAAACGAAATTGAGCTATTTGTAGTGAGGTGGATGGACCTAGAGTCTGTCATACAGAGTGAAGTAAGTCAGAAAGAGAAAAACAAATACGGTATGCTAACACATATATATGGAATCTTAAAAAAAAAATGGTTCTGAAGAAACTAGGGGCAGGACAGGAATAAAGAGGCAGGTGTAGAGAATGGAATTGAGGACACGGGGAGGGGGGAGGGTAAGCTGGGACGAAGTGAGAGAGTGGCATGTACATATATACACTACCAAATGTAAAAGAGATAGCTAGTCGGAAGCAGCCACATAGCACAGGGAGATCAGCTCGGTGCTTTGTGACCACCTAGAGGGGTGGGATAGGGAGGGTGGGAGGGAGACACAAGAGGGAGGAAATATGGGAATATATGTATATGTACAGCTGATTTACTTTGTTATAAAGTAGAAACTAATACACCATTGTAAAGTAATTATACTCCAATAAAGATGTTAAAATATATATATATATATTGACAATACCAACTGTTGGCAAGGACAGCAGCAACTGGAATTCTCATACATTGCTGATAGAAATGCAAAATGGTAAAGCCCCTCTAGAAAACAATCTGGCAATTTCTTATAAAGGGAGACATACACTCACCAAACTATGCAGCAATCCTACTCTTGATTACTATTCTAGAGAAATTAAAACTTATATTCACACAAAAGCTGTACATGAGTATTTAGAGCAACTCTGTTCATAATTGCCTCAAACTGAAAACACCCCAAATATCCTTCAATAGGTGAACAGGTAACCCAACTGGTATATGCATACAATGGACCACTACTCAGCAATAAGAAGAAACAAACTCTCTCTACGTATAATGACATGGATAAATCTCAAAGGCATTATGCTGAGTGAAGCCAGTCATTTTCAAAAAATTGTACTGCATGCTCTACAGTATACAGGAGTGTATACTCTATATGACATTCTCAAAAAGACAGAACTATAGCAATGGTAGACAGATTGGTGTCTATATATATATGTTAAAATTCATAGAACTTTACACAAAAAGTCAATTGAGATAGCACAACATAACCAAAATTTTGGTAAAGTTTAAAAAATGCCTGTTGATAAAGTGTAAAATGTCAATGGTAGGAGAGTAAATGGGTATAATTTGGAAAAGAGTTTGGCATTAAAGATGAAAATTTACATTAAAAAATAACTCATGAGAGCTCTTTATAAACTATGTATAACTATGAGACATTATTCTTACATAAGTGTTATGTTAATCGCTGGATCTGAGGCTTAAGTTGGAAGTGTACATTTTTATTAGTTGGGCCTTTGTTGTAAATGACAGAATCCTCATTGATTTTTTTTAATCTCATAACTCCTAATTTGTCTCTCTTCCCTTCCCTCTCTTGATTGTAACCACAAGTTGTTTTTTTTTTCAAAACAAACAACTTTTTATTGAAGTATAGTTGATTTAAAATGCTGTGTTATTTTCAGGTTTACAGCAAAGTGATTTTTATATATATATTCCTTTTCAGATTCTTTTCCATTACAGGTTATTACAAGATATTGAATATAGTTCTCTGTGCCATAAAGTAGGTTCCCGTTTATCTATTTTATATATTCCTCATTGGTTTTTAATAACAAAATTATCAGAAGTTATTAGGTAGCCTACAAAATCTTCAGGGGAAGAGTGGGTCAGAAAGCCAGACTTTGAGGCTATAAAGTGAGGAAAAATTTGTTCCTGGAACTATTTATTCAAAATATGTAACTGACTCAGCTTTCAGAAGTAGGACACTTGGGATTGGATTCCAAAGCTCTGCCACCCCAGCCCCAAAGTATCAAATGCCTCTGCCACCATCACGACAATTTTCTTTCACCCCTTCGCAAACGACCACTTCTTCCTGTTATTCACTTCTCAATGCATGTATTGTGAGGGTGCATCTAATTGGTGGAAACTAGGTCACATGCCAGAATCCTTGCAACAAGGTAGTACAGGGGTCTTGACTTTTCTGTTCTACCTCAAAGAGGGTACTCATAATACGGTATATATTACCGAAATGTAAAGATGCTGGGCTGCAACCAATTTCTACCACAGCATTGCAGAGTCAGTCTTGTTTCTCAGGAAACTAGTTGAAGAAAGATAAGCTTGAGGAAAGGAAGGACAACTAACGCTTGCCAAGTGTTTGATATCATTACAATATTAGAATAGGCAGAAGCTGAATTGCCTTTTACGACCTAGCCTCATAAGTCACATCGTTTCACTTTTGCTGGACTCACCTGGTTGACCAACCACTGAGGTCATCCCACACACAAGAGGAGGGGACACCCACACTCCACTTCTGCATGGGAGAAGGATCAAAGAATTTGCAGACATGTTTTTCTGACTCTAAAAGTCCATGCATGCTTTTCTTCATGATATTGTGTGGAAATTCTTGTTCCTGGGAATTCAATACCAATCAGAAAGCAGCAGTCTGATGGTTCTGGCGGTATGAGACTCTCTGTCTAGCCACATTGAGAAGGGTGCAAGGGACATCCATAACTGGTCCCTGTCTTTATTGTTCTTTATTAGAGATCAGTCTATTCAGAATGCTTCAACCCCAATTCAGAATGCTTCAACCCCACTCTAGGTGGGAAGGGACAGCTCAAAATGACTCAGTCAAATGTGCACGTTATTACTAATCAATACAAGCCACCAGCTGTCTGTGATCAAGGTTGGAAGAATGCCAGAAAAGAAAATATAATGGCTGGAGGGGAATGGGAATCATTATATTGAAAATGAACAATTCCGAGACAAAGATGACATACAAGAAACACTGGTTTCAACTCAGCTAAATAAAAATAAAAGTCAACATATATTTATATCTGGTACCTATACTGAACCTCTGAAAGAGAGGAACTCATAGTTACTGATTATTAGGATAATTTTATTAATGAGAAAACATATGGGAATGTTGGGAAAATTTCCGTGGTCACTGTGAGAAAGTTAGTTCTCCCAAAAGAGCCATTGTCTTTCCCTACATTGCAGCCTCTCTTACAGTTGTGTTAGAGCCCTGTGACTAGTCTAGCCAGCAGAACGAGTGGAACTGATTATATCACTTCCTGGATGAGACATTTAAGAGGTAAAGTGTCCCTTCAGTTCTCTCTTCTCCTCCCACTATGACCTTGGAAGTCACATGTTGAGTTGGTAGCATCACAAAACGAAGGAAGCCTGAATCCCGAGTCACAGCTTTGGGAAGAACCCCCACAAGCACTCATCAGACTATGCATGAATGATAACACACTTAATGAGTCAAGCCATTGAGATTTTAGGATCTGTCTGTTACTGCAGCAGAGCCTGACCTCTACCAATGAACACAGTCACTGAGATTGTTAGTGTCAACTGAAATTCCAAGACCAGACTTTTCTGATTCTAGCGCTGATTCATTTAACTATTACACCTGAAGCAAAAGAAGAAACTAGCTAGCTATAACATAGTTTTTAAAATAACTGGATGAAGAGTTACGTATTAAAGGGACTAGAGTGCTATTTACTCCTGTAAGTTATCACTATTGTATATAAAGCTACATAATGATAGAAAACAAGAACTAGCTTCAGGTATGAAAGAAAAATAAATGTAGTTTTTCTATGAAAAAATACCCCCCAAAAGCGTATTTCAGCACTATAGAAAGGAACAAATTTCTATAGGTATTCTACCGTGCAAAGCCAGGCTGGTACGTATCATAAAGTCAGAGTAAAACATGAATATTACAGACTAAAAGTATCAGAATACAAGCTCCATCCTTTGGAAGACCAAGAGTGTACTTGAATCAATTCAAAGGTAAAATGATTAGAGGTGGAACTAATAGTGTATAAGTGTGATTTATGTTCACGGAGAGAAACTGGGAAAATAAAAAAAAAAAAAACCTGTTGCAGTAGCTTTTCTACAGTATTCCTGAAAGATAATGTAGTACATTGAATTCTGCCAATCCTCCCTCCACAAGGTTTCCCATCCTAATCCCTGGGACTATGAATATGATGTGCTATAACATCCGTGAGTAAGTTATATTATGTGGCAAAAGGGACTTTATAGATGTAATTATGGTTGCTAATCAGTTGACCCGAAGATAGGGAAATTATCTTGGTTTATTGGGGTGGGCCTAATCTAATGATATGAGCCCTTTAAAAGCAGAGAGTTTTCTCTGGCTAGCAGCAGGAGTAGCAGCAGCAGAAGTCAGAGATTCAAAGCACGAGAGGAATTCGAGGCACCTTACTGTCTTTGAAGAGTGCCGACACTCTTCTTTCTTTCTTTTTGCCATCATCTTTGCCACATATTCGCTATCACCTGTCCATGCAGTCAGACCACAAATGCCTTACCCTCTATTCCTATACCTAGTTGACATATTCTTAATCAATTAATGATGAAGGGAATGTTAATGGGCCAGAAGAGGTGAAAAGTCCAGAGTGTTGAAGTCAAAAGCAGGTTGTTTCTGTCGAAAGCAGGCTGTGATTACCTCAAAACTCCTTACCCGCTCCCTGGCTCTACGTCATGCCCACACACCTACCCCCACTTTCCTAGAAGTTTCAGGTTTCAGAGAATCTTGAATCTATGTCAGAATTCCAGCCAGGGAATGTCGGGTCTCTGGCAGCCTCACTTGGAATTCTGAAAGGTTATTCCTGTGGGTCCTTATCAACATGTGTTGAATGAAGAAATCAAAGAATACAAACACTCTTAGCCATGATGGAACTTAAGTTTCTTACTGCAGAGCTAAGTTTTATGCATATGAACTGGTTAAATAGGTCTTGAAGATTGGCCTGGGCATGCTGATCACTGGCAATATAGCTTCTAAAGGAAAATGATACTGGGACTGCGACCTAACTTACCGTCTGGGAACACAACTTGGCAGTTGAAACTTCGCCTCAAAGGTTGCACCACCCCATTCGAACAATTTGTTCACATTTTCAAGAGTATAAATGTTATCTCCCCATGTATATTATCTGTGCTTTATGCTTCTTATACACCTACAAAGCACAGCAGCTTTGATTATTCACAGAATGATTCCTAGACAGCAGTTTCTACAACCATCCCTCCCTACCAGAACATTTCTACTCCAATCCCAGTCTCCAACTCTTCTGCTTTTTCCAGTCACATTCATTACTCACGAAGTGCCTATTAGATGCCTAGCACTGGTAGTAAAATGGTAAAGCAACGCCCGTCTTCCCGGCTCTCACACAGCATACAATGTACAGGAAAGTTCAAGTCTTGAAACACACACTCACTCCACCTGTGGCTCCTGAAGCCCAGGCAGTTGACACCTGGCTCCTCTCTTTCCTCTAGTAGCCCCACCCCTCCCCCACAGGCCCCTCCCCTTCTTCCACGATCCTTCCTTCTTCCTCATCTAGCTCCTCCCCTTCCTCCAGCAGTTCCTACCTTGCCACAAAAGATGCTCCCCTTCTTTTTGAATTTTTAAATTTTATTTTATTTATTTTTTATACAGCAGGTTCTTATTAGTTATCTCCTTTATACATATTAGTGTATATATGTCAATCCCAATTTCCCAATCCCCTTCTTTCAATAGCTATGCCCTCCAGCAAAGCGCTCCCGCTTGCCCCACAAGCCCCACCCCTTCCCCATTGGCTCCTCCCCCACAGGCCTCCGCCCTTTCGATGGCTCCTCCCACTGCCCCACCCATTCCGCGCCCTCCTCCCCAGGCCCTCCCCGCTCTCATTCCAGCCCGGGCCCACCCTACCTCTCCTTTTTGCCTCCCCGCCTCAAAGGCAGTTTCCTTCCGAACTGGGCAGGGGGTCTCGCGCTGCAGCCCGTGGAGTGGTCTGGGGACTTGCCCCGGAGGTGGGGAAGCGGCCGCCGCCGCTCACACCCTCCTGTGGGGCCGGCGGGGTACAAGGCCCCCGGGTAGCTTAGTCCCCGCCGGCGGGCTGCAGAGGCAGTTGCCCTGGGTTACGGACGCGCTGGGGGCGGGGCGGTAGGCGGGCCTGCGGGGGATTCGCAGTGGAAGTGACGTATACGCGCCACGCGCAACAAAGCTGAGCGCGAGAGGCGACGCCCGCTGACCGCGGTGGGCGCGTGCTCCCGGCAGGCTGTGCGCGACCGCGAACATTCCACCCGCGCCTGAGGAGCTCACTGCAGCTGAGAGCGCGGGAGGCCGCCTCGCGAGGTACCGTGTAGCCTTAAGTGCTGGTCAGGGAAACCCACCGAGGGGTTGGGTGCCCGTCGGACCCTGGAGTTAGAAAGTGAGGGCTTTGGGACCAGCTTCCCCTCAGAGACCCAGGACCTCTCCCTCCGCACTGCTGCCCTTGGCGCGGATAGTTCTGTGATGGTGAGTGGCTAGCAGCGTCCCTGGCCTCTACCCACTAGATGCCAGGCGACCAAAAATGTCCCCAGACTTTGCCCACTGTCCCCCAATCGCCTCTCCCCCATAAGGACTGTGCCAGGGTGGTGCAGGCCAGTAAGTTTTTAAGGCGCCACCCCCTGTCGTGTAGAAGCGCAGCCTGTGAAGTGGGCATTGGCATCTTTTATACAAATGTAGGAAAGTAGCCCCACGTTGCTGAATCAGCTGAGGAACTCGTTGAAGACAGTGAAATGTCACCCCCTGCTCCCCTCCCAGCTTTGGTGCTGGTATTTTCGAGCATCCCAGGGTGCAGCCAGGGGTGGGAACCTGTGCCCGGAGTCAGGCATTCGTGGTAGAACCCAGCTCAGGTCTGGTTCCAAAGCCCTTGTGCTTTCTGGTTTTAAAAGTGTGAAGATTTCTGCTGGAGAAAAATATCATAAGCCTTTTATACCCCTGTGATTAAAAGCCATTTGGAGGGAATTCCCTGGCGTTCCAATGTTTAAGACTTTGCCTTCCAATGTAGGGGGTGTGGGTTTGATACCTGGTTGGGGAGCTAAGATCCCACCTACCTCCTGGCCAAAAAACCAAAACATAAAACAGAAGCAATATTGTAACAAATTCAATGAAGACTTTAAAAAGGGTCCCCGTCAAAAAAAATATTTTAAAAAATATATATAAAAAAAATAGGGCTTCCCTGGTGGCACAGTGGTTGAGAGTCCGCCTGCCGATGCAGGGGACACGGGTTCCCTCACTGCTGTAGCCTCTCCCGTCGCGGAGCAACAGGCTCCGGACGGGCAGGTTCGGCGGCCATGGCTCATGGGGGCAGCCGCTCCGCGGCATGCCCGGACCGGGGCACGAACCCGCGTCCCCTGCATCGTCAGGCAGACTGCCAACCACTGTGCCACCAGGGAAGCCCCATGAAGGAATTTTTGTCATTGCAGTGTCTCTTAACTTTTTAAACTCCATACCAGAAATCACCTAGTAAGCAACAAAATTTTTTTTAATTATCACCTGACAGTTTGGTTAGGAAGAACCTCCTTTAGTTCTGTTGAAAATAGAAAATTTGAAACCACCTGACTAGCAGGATTTGTTAGCCAAGTCATTAAAGCTGTGTTCTCAGTTTCTGGGAAGTATACCTAAAGTCTTAACTAAGATTTACTAAATAACTGTTAAACTTCTTGACTGAAAGCACATTCTCCTAAGTACATGTGGAAGTGGAAGATCTGGCAAATGATTTGCTTCACACTAATTTTGCCTGCATACCCCTTTTAAACGGGCTTCTAATCACTGTTGAAGCTTAGCAGGTAAAAGCCTGATAGCAGGGGTAAGCTGGGACGAAGTGAGAGAATGGCACGGACATATATACACTACCAAATGGAAAATAGATAGCTAGTGGGAAGCAGCCACATAGCATAGGGAGATCAGCTCGGTGCTTTGTGACCGCCTGGAGGGGTGGGATAGCGGGGGTGGGATGGGAAGGGTGGGAGGGAGACACAAGAGGGAGGGGATATGGGGATATATGTATACATACAGCTGATTCACTTTGTTATACAGCAGAAACTAACACACCATTGTAAAGCAATTATACTCCAATAAAGATGTTAAAAAAAAAAAAGCCTGATAACATGACTGAGCAGAAACTTAAAGGGATGAGTGTTTGTCTAGTCATGTTTATAAAAAGCCAAAGTAGAGATGGAATCAAGATACAGAAGCTCTAGTAGAAAAAGATCTCAGAGTTGGCAAAGGAGTGTTTTAAAAACACCAAGATGGGGGCAGGAGGTATACAGAAACTTCTCTCTGCTCAATTTTGAACCTAAATCTACTCTCTAAAAAAGTGTATTTAAAAGGAAAAAAAAAAAAAAGACTGATGGGGATAGGTAGTTAATAGTAAAGCCATGTTGCTGAGAAGAAAAAAGAATTTAATCACTGAGAAAGATGCATGATTAGGTCTGAAATAATACAGTGATTGCTGAGAAGTAATGAAGGCACAGTTATAGTTAGCGTAATTTTACAAAACTGAAGGTGGGTGGTACTCTGACATTTTAGCAGCCCCAGAAAAGCTGCAGAAATTCAGAAAAATTCAGAAATTGATTTGCTTGAGAGTTGATCTGAAATACCAGCCTGACTTTCATACTAGCATGCCTGTACAGAGAGCCCTCTAGTGGTTTCTTTATTAAAACTTAATGCCATCAACTTCTTTAAACTATTCAACTATCTGGGAGGTGATAAGAGAAAAAAAATTTTTTTGAACACTTCCAGGGTTACCTGTTCCATTTCTTGAATTTTAAATTATTAGAAAGCATTATTTAAAACCTATATTAAGCTCCTCTATTAAGACCAAAACCATTCAAAGGAATATGAGGTCTGAGAAATTGAATTCTCTGTTGATTTAGTCCATTTGGAGGGCCATTCAACACCTCTTATTTTCAGCAGCACTAAAATAGAAACGAAGGTTGAACTGGCTCTGTATTCTAAACAGTGAAAAAGAGCAAGTTGTCATAAAGTTTTGTTCTTTGATCCTTCCCCCGCCTGCCAGATTCCCATTTAAATATATTTTTGGCCGCATTAACGCATCTTGTGGGATGTTAGTTCCCTGACCAGGGATTGAACCTGGGCCCTGGTAATGAAAGCGCCTAACCACCGGACCGCCAGGGAATTCCCTTAAGTATTATCATAGTAACTTACATTTTGCTAAGGAACTGATGAAGAGTGAGCCAGGAAATGTGAAAATCCTAACCATATCCTCTTATCCTCTCCGTCACCTTATCTGTGAAATGGTGGTAGTTATGGATATGCCCTACCTAGCTCTGGCTACTGTGGTAAAGATGAAAGAAGGTAATATATGAGAGTAACTTTAAAACAAGATTTATTTAGATTTAAATGAGCAATTATTACTCATCCCTATTTCCAAAGCAGACAGTCAAATTAATTAACCTGATTAATAACAGACACAGCTCAGCAGTGATATGGCCACTGGCACAGTCCTGGAAAGAATGCATTCTTTCTGCAGAGGAACAAGAAAGACTTGTATGTTATTTACCTACCTACGTACTCTATGTTCTTTATTTGCTCTTTATTTACCAGAAGATAGTAGTGTCTACATACTTCCCTTTTCCTCTAGTAACTGGGAAAATGGTAGAAGTTTGTTCTTGCTGTGTGTGTGTATAAGTATATATATCTGTGTGTGTGTATATACTTATGTATGTTCTCTCCCCTGCCCCAAATATCAGCATACTACAGTACTACCATGGGCTTAATTAGAAAGTATGCTATGTTGGCCACTGTGTCCACTTCTGTCCCCATTACTTAAGTAGAAACCTTATGTGAATGTGGTTTAACTTTCTTAAGGATGTCATGTGCTATGCTGATCAAATTTCACCTTTCCTTGTTTTTACTCCTCTCTTCTAATTGGCATGATAGAAAAGCAAAGTCAATGATTTCTTTTATGTTAAAAATGACCAAAAAATAGTACTTGATGCTATCAGGCAATTAGATCTTTGCTTAAGAAAAGCAAGATTTGTGACTAAAAGGAAACATTTTCTTGGAACCAACCTTTCATCGCTAGGGCTTAAAATTCCTTTTTAAAAAATAACTTTCCGTAAGTTAAAATTAGCATCTTTACAAATACTAGTGGAGTCACTAAATGAAATATTAACAGCAAAACAAAAAACACGATTAAGAAGTTGAATATTTTATTATTAAACTATTTCTTATTTTCCTGCAAGGCTGTTGCTTCACTGTATAAAAATAGCACCAGCAAACACAGTATATTGCAAAATTAAGATAGTAATGTTCTTCACTGGACACTATACAACTAACAAACTTTTCTCCACTGTCATTTATTTCCAATGGCAAGTTCATTGAGTATTTTGACCCAAATCCAGGGATGGCTGTAAGCAAGTTACAATATTTTGTAAGGTTAAGATAACAATGTTATCCTTGAATTACGTAATTTTTATAACTAGTTTTACCACAGATAATTTCAGGAATTCTGAGTATTATAACTGGAGACTAGCCTAAAAATCACAGGCTGTTGTGAAAAAGATGCATAGTGTTTATGTGAAATCATTAGGAAGTTAAGGGGTATTTTCTTCAGGCAACATTGTTGAAAGTAGTTTCTTTTGCTAAAAGTTGCTTTTTAAAAATCTATCCACCACTAATTTAAGACAACTATACTAGATTAAGTTGTTTCAAACTAGTTTATTTAGGGGTTCCATTTTCACTCCTCAATAGATTTTATGTATTTCTCATATGCTTCTTCACTCATTAGTTCATCTAGTTCTGAAGGGTTACTGAGTGTCATCTTGATCAGCCAACCTGCAACCAAAAAAAAGTATCTTATATTCTAAATCACCTTTTTAAAGAGAAAGTCAAATTCATTCAAAATGTAAATTCTGAGTGCCTCAAAATTAACCTAGTATTCTTTACATAAATCACTCATTATTTGTTCAAAGAGCTTTAAATTTTAGCTGTAAGAATTAAATTAATATTCCTTACATATCATAACTGAAAAGAACCAGAAGAAATTCTACCATAATGGATTAAGAACTTCTAGGCTGTAATAAGCATCAACAACTTTACATACGGATCCAAATACACAAGGCCAGGTATATCTTTAACAAAAGGAACACCAACACTGTAACAACTTAGATTAATGGCATTAGAAAGCTTTGGTAGAGAGAAGAAGTAGGTGATAGGAAACAGAGAACTACAACCTAATGCTAATTTTGCATCTTGTTGGCTGTGTGACCTTAGCAGAGAAATCCTTTGGGGCCTCAATTCATCTACAAAATGGAAAAAATTGCTGCTAGCTTACCTTACTACATTATTATGAAGATGAAGATGTGAGAAAACTGAAAATTAATGTAATAATGTTATTCTATTACCACCTACATCACACAATGCGATTAGATGCTTTATGACTGAACAGGTAAATACTCTGAAGTGTTTACAATGAGTCTACAACTATGATACTAAGAACCCTATAAAATAAGGCAATGCTTTTATTGACAGAGATTTTAAACATAACCTTATATATTCAGCTAAACTGTTTTCCCTTTTTAAAGCAGAATATCTCTATTTAGTACCAAGAAGGGCAAAAAGAAGTCACCATCAGCTAAAGATTGCTTTAAATTCCAGATTAAATGTTAACTGCAGCAAACAATCCTTAAAAAAATTTCTAGCAACAACTTACCATCTTCATAACAAGATTTGTTGACAAGTCCTGGATTTTCTGCTAGAGCTTCATTAATTTCAGTTACTTCTCCTGATAGAGGAGAATAGAGTTCACTAGCAGCTTTCACACTTTCCAAAGCACCAAATTCCTCTAAATTGAGAAAATTAAAGAAAGTATTAAATGTCAAGTTAGTGACCTCAAAATACAAAATATGGAGAAGTGATCACCTCTAATACAGTAATGACAGAAAGTCCTAAATATCTTTAATTAAAATAAAACCATAGGTTTTGTCATGCAAGATCTTCATTTATACAGTCTGTAGCCTGACAACATGGCCCCATCCAAAGAGCACAGTGTAACTAGAACACAAGTAGAAAACCACAGTCTGATTTGCTAAAGAGGTCAGAGGATGGAGTGTGGGCCCCCAAGGTGGCTGGAAATTGAGGGTTGAAATTCTAGAAAGAAGGGAGCCATAGTTTAGAGAAAAAGTAGTCAGTATAAAGATCTCAAAATGATCCACACACCCACATGTTGGAATTAGCAGAGAACCTTAAAATAGCTACTGTAAGTATGTTCAAAGACCAAAAAACAAAAACAAAAAACTAGTGAGTGAATATATGGGGAAATAACTTGCAAAGAAATTATAATTTTTTAAATGGACATTATAGAACTGGAAAGCATAATATCTAAAACGTTCACTAGATGGCATTAACAGTAGACTGGATACTGTGCAGAAGGGTCAGTGAACACAAAGATCATCTGAAACTAACCAATCTGAAGAAGAGTTTGAAAAGAAAAAAAAAGACTGAAAAATTAACAGAGCCCTGGGATTTCCCTGGTGGTGCAGTGGTTAAGAATCTGCCTGCCAATGCAGGGGACATGGGTTTGAGCCCTGGTCCGGGAAGATCCCACATGCCACGGAGCAACTAAGCCCAAGGGCCACAACTACCGAGCCTGCACTCTAGAGCCCGCGAGCCACAACTACTGAAGCCCGTGCGCCTAGAGCCCGTGCTCTGCAACAACAGAAGCCACCGCAATGAGAAGCCTGCACACTGCAATGAAGAGTAGCCCCCGGTCGCCACAACTAGAGAAAGCTTGCATGCAGCAACGAAGACCCAACAACCAGCCAAAAATAAAAATAAATAAATAAATTAAAAAAAAAAAAAAAAAGCCCTGCTCACCTACAGGACAAAATCAAGTGATCTGAACTGAATGTGATGAATACAACACACCAAAGTTTGTGGGGGCAGAGCTAAAAAAGTGCTTAGAAGGAAATAAAATCTTTAGGCGTTATTTAAAAAGAACATCTTAAAATCAATGACCTGGCTTCTAAAGACACTAGAAAATGAACAAAAGCAGTCAGTTTATGGAAAGGAGGCAACATTAGAAAGAAGGGATGACACTGGTGATTTTTTTAAAATGACTTTTAGCCTTGAAGAAAGGACACTGATCTGTGCCAGGTGGAGCAGCCAAAATTCTGAAAGAAAATCTCAGTCTTACTGGTTTAAAGGACTAGGAGACAAGAGTTTGGGGCCACCATAGCTACTGGAAAGTGAGCTGGGAAATCTCATTAAGGATAGAGATAAAAAGGAGAGCCCCAAATTCTGTCTATAAATGCTGTCCAGGTCTCTGAATGATCCCTGAATCATATGTGCACGGGGCAGACTCCAAGTGTCCTAGATAAGGCTAGAAGAATCAGACTAAGATTTTAGCTGCCACTCACCACAAGGGAGACAGCATTTTACAGTATGGATAAAAAAAAGTCCAGTAAAAAAACCTGAAAAACAAAACCACAAGTTTCCAGAAGCTAGAAAAAGGAAATTAAATCTAAGTAAGTTGGAGGAAGAAAATAAAGATATGAAAGAACAAATGAAATGGAAAATAAGAGAAAAAATTTAACATAGTAGAAATTTGGTTCTTTCAAAAGATTGATAAATTTGATAGAGCCAGCAGACTGATTGAGAAGAGAAAATTACCACCAATATGAAGGAATGAAAAAGGAGTCCTTACTACAGATCGTATGGGTATAAAAGGATAATAAATGAAAAATATGAGCATCTGTATGCTGAATATAACAACATGAAATGGAAAAATTTCTCAAAACCAATGTAAGATAATATAGAAAATCTGAATATATATTAAAGAAATTTGTATCAAAAACCTTCCTACAAAGAAATCTGGCTCATATTCCACCAGTTAAATCTATCAAACAATTAAAGAAGAAACAACACTAATCTTGCACTTTCTTTCAGAAAAAGAAAAGAGGTAGGAATATTTCTAAACTTATTCTATGAGGTCAATATAACAGATTCCAGAATTTGACAAAGCCATTATAAGAAATGACCAATATCTCTCATGAACATAATATACAAATTAGCAAATCAAATCCAGCAGTATGTTTTTAGAGATAATTTTTAACTTTTGTATCATGACTACCAGGAATGCAAGGTTGGTTAAACATTCAAAAGTGAATCACCATTCATCACATTAACAAGAAAAACCCTTTGATCATGTCAATAGATGGAGAAAATGAATTTGACAAAAATTCAACACCCACAAATGATAATTCTCAGCAAACTAGATATAGAAAGGAACTGCATCATCTGATAATGGACATCTATGAAAAACTCCACAGCTAAATAGCATACCTAATGATGAAATACTATATCTCTGCGAACCTTGGTATGGGCCAGAGTTGCTCAGTTCACAATGCCCTTAAGTGTCTCAGTAAGGTTTTGTGGTAATCTCTAGACCATAACAAATACCTAACACTTCAATTTATTAAGAGGTCAGGTCCAAACTACTTAGTAAGTTTTTATATCCTAACAATTGAGTAGCGGTTTGAAAAAATTAACACATATAAATTGAACAAAAAAGAATTTTCATTTTTAATTACAATTTACAGATATAAATTATGTGTCTGTTGCATACTGTATTAAGTTCTCCCTCAGGGAATCAGGTCACATCAATCACTGCCGTACCTGATGTTCCATGCCAATTGTGCAGTACTTGCTTCAAAGTCACATTACCCAAAGTAATGTAGTAAGATCCAACATTGAAATTGTTATCTCCATTGTTTATTAGTTTGTGCTGTGTCCAACAGATGTTAAAAATTAAAAATACCCCACAGCACCTCATGGCACTGGGGTATATAGTCTGGGAACTATGAAGATAGACAAAAGACTTCTTAGAGAAGACAATGTTCCATACATATATATGACAAAATATTCATAAAATACATTTCTGAAAAAGGATTTGTATCTAGAATTTAAAATGATGCCTAAAAATCAATGGTAAAAAGATAACCCAAGTAAATGACTAGAGACTTCACAAAAAAAGATGTGAGTGGCAAAAAGCACATGGCAAGGTGAACAATAATCTGTCCTAGGGAAATGCAAGTTAAAACCACAATGAAATATGCAGCACCTGGAACTCTCTCATACTGCTGGTCAGAGTGTTAAAATGGTATAACCTCTTTGGCAAACACGATGGGACTTCGCAGCATAAAAAAGCAAAATACTGATCACTCACTATGAATGAATCTCGAAATTATGACATTAGACAAATGAAGCCATACATAATACATATTGTCTGATTCCTTTTAAATGAAGTTAAAGAACAGGCAAAACTAATCTATGGTGACAGAAATCAGAGAAGTGGTTGTATATTGAGAAGAGTTTTGATTGGCAAGGTTTACAGTGTATAAACACAGTTGTCAAAACTCTTTGGCTTATACAATTAAGATCCATGCATTTTCACTGTATGTAAATTTTGTATCACTTTAAAAAACATCTTTAGCAGAAAGTTTAAAGAAAGCATTCATTAGTTTAAGGGTATTACTCAACATATTTAGTTTAACAGAATTTTTTCTATAATAGAAGCACAAAAAGTAGGTTCATGCTTCTCACTTGCTATAAAGAGATGTTCAGAAATTTCTGATCTGCTTGAGAACAGCAAAGTGCATACACAGTAAATAAAACATGATTAAAGAAAACAGATACTTAAATTCTGTAGGGCTACCTGACATATGTCAAGGAACCCATGAATAATAATATACGTGGTTCCACTGGCTGACATTTATCAAGCACTAATCTTATGCTGGTTATTATGCTAGTTTCATTTAATCCTTACAACTGCTCTATGAGGTAAGTATTATTATCCCAACTTACAGATGAGAGCTACATTAAGTAATCTCTCCCAAATCACACAGCTGTGTTGAGAGGCCAGGATTTAAAACCAGATTCTGACTCAGAAGCCCATGTTCTATCCTGATATTCTTTACTGCCTCCAAAGAAAGACTTTATTTTTTAAACCAGAGACTTCAGCTATATTATACTATATCAACATGTGGCGAGGAGGGTGCTAAGAGCCATTTCCCTCTACTTCCTGCCTTCCATTGTAAAGTCTGAAAATGCTCATTATTCTCCTCACCATCATTCCTTACAGTTAGGCATGGCAATACGACCCAGACTTGGCTAAATTGATAAAAGAAAAGGTGATCTGAGAGATTTCTGGTTGAGATATTTGTTCCCAATAAAGAGACAAAGAGAGCCTGTCCTTCTCTTCCTACTTTTGGATACTGTCATTGAGACCATGATGCTTGAAGGTTCTGCTGCCATTCTGTGACCTCTGACATGCTGAGGCAGAAAAAGTACCAGAGAGGTTGTGTCCTTGATAATCTTCACTGAGCCACTGAGTCAATCCTGTATCCACCTATTTCCAAGATTGCTTGTATGAGATATAATAAACCCCTGATCTACTCTTACATAAGTTTTCTGTTACTTGAGGAAAAAGCATTCTAAATGATCCTGGGTACAAACAAGTTATTATGCAAGATAAAGAAAATTCATGGCATGAATCATGACATACCAAGATGAGAAAAACACTCACCTTGTTTGTTCAATTTTGTCCCAACTTCAGGCAGACTACAGTAAACAACATCTCCCAAAGCTTCCTTTAAAAGACAAAAACAAAGCACCAAACCTCTAAGAAATCAAATTAAACTTAGTAAATAGGAACAATACTGAATCCCTTTAATTCACACAGTACATACTTTACACTTGAGGGGCCAAATTCTTTGATTTTTCTTATAACCCTTTAAAAATGCAAAATTATTCTTACTTCAGGATCTGCAAGAAAACAGGCCACTAGCTGGATTTCCCAGAGGTGGCAGTGACCCCGTCACAAACCATATGCCCCCTAAAAGATTACTGGCTCCTCTAAGAACACACTTTGTGCTTTTCCACCTCTGCAACTTTACTGAGGCCATTTCCCCTACTGCATCTGCTGACTAATAAGTAGTGATCTCTCCATCAGGTGACAATGCCTTGTACTACTCAAGGCATCCGTCACATAATGTTTTGTATGTCATTTTCCATGTAGTTGATTCCCCCTCATAAACTCCAGGAGAGGAGGACAATACTTATGCAGTATTTCACAAAGCATGCTGTATTGGGCCTCAGTAGGTACAGATATGCCAATGAAGATACAGTTGTCATGGATTCTCAGTACCTGAGATGGCAGCATTTCTGAAGAATACCGTATACTCCCATCAGTTAATACCCCCGGCCCCTTCTCCACACCCCACCCAGAGATCGTGGAAGATCAGTGACACGTGCTGCTATTTGGCTTCTCAAGTTCTTTTACACAATATCTCAATATGGGATCAGTGGCAATAAGGGAATTAGTAGAGACAAACTCTAAATAAAAGGTTTATCTTTGTGTAATCTGTGCCAATCTAGGTGTTCCCTTTTCAAGTCCCCAGATCATGTGTATATCATTGCTATCCACAAAACACTGTCAACACTCCAGCCCTTTTGCTTGCTCTGCTTTTTTCCTTAACTGCCCCAATATGAAACAAACATTTCTCTCTTGAATTTAATTTTTAATTTTAAGTGTTAACCTTTCAATATCTCTAAAAACATTATACGCTGCCCTAACTAAACTATGTTTTACTTTTTCCATCTATGACTGATGTTCTTCTAAGGGCCTTTAAGGGGCCCAAAATAATACTAAGGGGCAGAATAAACAATTTTTAAAAGGTAAAGCAATCCAATTTAGGCAAGAGCAGACTGAAATATTGCAAGACAATCCAATACCTGTGCAAAATTGCTGATTCCCACTGTTCCAACACCGTTTTCTGTTGTTACCCATTCATGTTTGTCTGTGAATTTACGACCTAAATAGAAGACCAATATTTCAGAAAAGCAGTGGCATCACTTCTTAAAAAGCATTTTTTTACATATCAGTGCTGTCAAAGGGCAAGACCTTCCCAGTATTTGTGTTTGACTTATTGGCATTGCCATTCAACAGTATACTGCCCAGGACAAAACAGATCATGTGAGAAGACACATCTCAACATTGGTATCATTTAGGCAAAGATGGCTTGATGTGAACACCTTTGCATCTTTTGGAGATATGATTATTTGCCCTTCACATTACTCAGTCTATATCTCACACACACACACACACACACACACACACACACACACAAATTTTGGAGCACATTTCAAATATATATTTATCTATTACTGGTCTGTCATACAAAGCAAGTCTGTCCCTCTGAAGAAAGAGTGATGAGCTTTTGGGAGGAGCATAAAGACTGCTCATAAATGATTTAACCTAAAAAATTATGTGCCTCTTTAGGTAGAGCTGTGTGGCATCTTAACAGGAATAAAATTGACCTGGAACAATTATAGCTTGTCTAAGTTCTTGATTCCACCTTAAATGAATTCAAGTCTCCCCTTGAGGAAAGTGACTACCATCATTTAAAGAAGCAAACTATATGATCAGAACTCAATAGTCACCTCAGAGCTAAGACATTAAATGGTAGAAAGGCAGCCTCTGCTCGACATTCATTGGACAGGTTAGGCCTTGGCTTTATGAGCTGCTTCTCTTCAAATACACGGATGGCCAAAATACTCAAGGATTCTTGGAAGAAAGACCTACCAAAGTTCGAGTGATGTGAAAAAAATTCCTTACGATTTAATGTCAAAAGTACTTGCTTAAAATAATATTTTTTTTAAAAAACTTACCTTCCTAAATATATATCACATTCTGAAGTGAAGCAGTATTTTTCCAAAAATACTGCATCGGAAGTTAATAAGAAAATCGCTCGTTAATTTCAATACTGTTTTACAATAAGCATTGCTGGTTCACTCTTACCCCTTACCCAAAAGATAACTGTACTTAAAACAACATTAAACTGCCTTGATTACACAGCTCTGATACACAGCAGAGTGTAAATAAAGAGTATTTCTTTTCCTCCCAGTCATTAAAAAACTTTAATACCATACTCCTCAGTGTAAGAGGTTGCAAAATCTGCCACAAAGTAACTTGCTTTGCTTCACTCCACTTCAAATACTAAATGCTTCAGGTCAACATGTGTTTCCCTAAGAAAGTGTGTTTGTACTTAGTGTTCTGACTGCAACCCATTCTCCCCACCGCCTTTTCTTGACTTTCAGATCTCAATTTAGCAGCTCTGCCTGCCAGATGCCTTATGCAGCCCACCAAGCCTGGGTTCCTGGGCCGTCCAACCTCCTCCCACAGCACTCTGCACCACTCTCCCACACCGTTCCCCCCCCCACACTCATAGCACTTAACAGGCTACAGTTTCCCCCAGGCAGTAGACCAAGTACAAAGCAAGCAAGAGCAGGCTTTATCTCATCTGTATTCCCAGTTCAAAACACAGTGCTTGGCATATAGAAAGCACTCAAAAGCTGGAGTGAAGTAATTTTTTTTTTTAAGTTTAAGACGATGCTCAGCAAAACATCTAATATATAGTTATTTGGCTACAGGACTCAATTCTCCCTAACATTCTGTCACAACTCTAAAACTGGCAGTTTAAATCTAATATACCTTTTAAAAGTAAGGACTGGACAACCATAAACATATGACTTCTCTGAAATTACTGTCCTGACTTTGGTCTTGCCATCTTACCTAATTGTAAAGATAATCTTAGGAGTAAGAGTGCTCTCACATTCAATTTAGCAACTGAGCAACCTCAAGTTTAGAGGAAAAGGCGGCAACATTGCTAAGCTAAATGCACCTAGGTCCACTTGACTTCAAAGGCCATGCAGTCTTTGTACTAGGCCATGCAATTTAGGCAAAAGACGATGATTCGTACAATTCTCCTTTAACCCTTGGCCCAACAGGAAAGAAGGGAACAGGAGATTAGGTAAATAATTACTTTTCCTCTGAGTCTTGAAAAACATGGGTTTTGGCCCCCCCAAAATTATGTGTGTTGAGTAATTTATGAGAAGTTTGCATTCTCCTCCCTTCAGTCACTGAGTCAAATAAAATACATTAACATTTGATCAACTTTCCGCTATTTATTTGATTCTATACACTACTATTTAATAAGAAGTAACATTTATCAAGTACTTACTATGCGTCAAACTATATGTACAGCAGTTAAATTATTTCATTTCATCCAACAAATCTGTAAGGTATGGATTATCATTTCCATTTTTCTGATTAGGGAAACAGACTCAGAGAAGTTAAGTGACTACCCAAGATGTCACAGCTCATAAGAGGTGGAGTGAAATTTTGGAACTCGGTCTCTTTAGTATTAAAAACCTAGGTGTTCAACCAGATCATGGGTATTGATATCTTGGGCAATATTTAACTAGATAACAGGAAAATGCAAAAAGCTAGTGATAGTGTAACAATGAATAACCAAAATACATAGGTTTGAAATTCAGTTCTTATCTGAGAAATGCTCTTCCCTTGAAATGCGGCACTAACAGAGCTGAGAGATTTTAATGGGTGGGTGGGGTGGGGAGGAGGTAAGCTTCATTATGTTTGACTTTGGACTTAAACCTATCAACTTTTCTAGTCCCAAACAGGTTTCTAAAACAACGAACTTAATGAGAGAACAGCCACCACAGACCTGCGCTCTGTCAGCAAGAAGCCTGAGTTCTCGGAGGTGCAGTTAATGTCTCAGGTATCGGTGCATGAAGTAAAACGTTTTTTCCTCTGCGGTAACGCGTGCTAAAGTAGGACAGATGGCCAAGACATTTACGGGCAGGTCTCCCTGTTCCTTCAAGTCCATGTAACTAAGGCCTCGTTTCAGCCCAACACACATTCACGACTCGATACAGACTTCAGTAGAACGTCTTCTGTGGAGTCCAGTGGAGTTTATCTCACTGCTTTAGGAAATAGCTCTCTCCAAAGTTGTGCCAGCTTTAGCTGGTAAAAATCTAGACCCAGTGCTTTAAATTTCAATAAATGCTCTTGCTTTACTTTTACTTCAGAATTCAGTGACGATCCGTGTAGCAAAGTAAAGCCTATTATTTGTCTTCACTCTTAGGGTCCACGATGCTCACAAATGCTAGAAATCTAAGGTCAGGAAGGAGCTCGGCGACGCTCGCCCGGGTCTCCAGCAGCGAGCGGCCGACGCTCCTGCCGGAAGCAGCCGGGACACGGCGACCGCGCGTGTTCTCCAGGCCTCCCCGCCCTCCTCCCCCCTCCTCCCAACCCGCAGGACAAAGACTGCGGGGTCGTTTAAGTCACTCAGGGAGTAGCGGCCTCGCGACACGGGATCCCAACAACAATAAGCGTGTGCAGGGGTCGCCTCCCTTGACCGGGGCGACCAGCGGCGGGGACCCGAGGTGAGGATCGAGGCCCCAGTCCCTTACCCCGAGTCAGCTTGGCTCGCCCCACGTGCCCGCCCGCACTTACCCGACAGCAGAACGGGACCGGTGCGCAGCGCCCGGACGGCGCCCGCCCGCAGTCCCCAGGGCCACGGCGGGCAGGGCGCGTTGGGCGCAGAGATGGCGCGCAGGCTGCAGACCGCGGCCCGCACGCTCCGCGCCACTTGCAGCGCCATGTTCGCAGGGGTGCAGAGGGTCTCCGCGCAGCATCTAGAGCACCCCCGGCTGGAGGGGGCGGGGCGGGGAGGGGGCGGCCCCGGGGCCGGAGCGAGCCGGAGCGAGCCGGAGCGAGCTGGCTGGACCGGCGCGCAGGGGCGGGGCCCGGGAGGGGCGGGGCCTGATGGGGTGGCAGGCGGGAGGGGCGTGACACTCGGAACGCCCTGTGGCCCGGAAGGGGCTGCGGCGAGGGGCGGGGACTAGTACAGGGGCGGGCCGGGCCGGGCCGGCCGTCAGGGGCGGGGCCTCCCGGGAGGCGTGGAGCCACGCCTTCCGGCATTGCTTCTGGGCGAATGAAAGCGCTGTGTCAGGCCTTCTTGCCTCCGCGACCCAGCCGGGCGGTGAAATGGGCTCCAATCAGGGGTGGTACTGCTGGGCCAGCGCATTCCAGTGCCCTTGGGCCCTGGGGAAGGCAGGGTGCTCCCAGTTCTGTTAAAAGATTAGTTCCCACCCTTCTACGAGGATCAGTCACCCAGAGCAGGATTCATAGTAGGTCCAAACAATCATGCCAGCCAAAGATGGTTATTGGGTATTGGCCAAAGGCTCGGTGACACAAATGCAGTTTCTCTTTGACTTTTTGAAATATTGAAAACAGTCCAGGAACCCACTTTATTACTTTACAGATCCCAAAAGGCCCACGGTCCCCAAAGAGGGGACAGACAGAATCATGAAACTTAGAGGGGCAAGGACTTGTTGAAGGGGTAGGAGTGGCTTCTTGGTGGGGTCTGGACTGCAGGAGCAATCAAAAGGCAGAGAGTTGAGACCCAGCATGATCAGTTCCTTACTTAAGCAGGAGATATGTCCCACCCAATCCAAGGAGACAAAATAATTAGGTTTGAGGAAAGATCTCACCTTTAACATGGATTTTATGGAGTGGGCATGAATCAGCAAAGAAACGGGGGAGTGAAAAACACTTCAATCTCTACACTTTCAGTATTACAGGATGAGTACCTTGAAGCGTGTGTGTGTGTGTGTGTGTGTGTGTGTGTGTGTGTGTGTTTGCGTTTGGGTGACCCAAATGTTGCAGTGAGATTCTGCCTCATTTATAAAATTGGGGATGTGGGCACATGTGTGTGGTGGCTTGCAAGGGCTGCTGTGCTCTGTTTTCCTCTGAGTAAGTCATAGACATTAATTGAGCCCTTGTTATGTGCTGGGGCTGTGCAGATATTATCTTTGTAATCTTCTCCAAACCCCTTCTGGTAGGTATTATACTCATTTTGTAGATGAAGAGCTGGAGACTCAGAAAGTTTAACTAACTTTCCCAGGAGTGGAATGAGGAAGGCATTTTATGACTTAAGCAGTTACTAGGTGGCAGTAGCAGAACTTGCCCTCTAGTCTGATTCACAATCAACTGCTCTTAAGCTCTGTTCTACTTGCCGCTGTTTGGGATGCTGACTGGCTCACAGTGGTCTACTGTAAACTCCAGATCTTGTCTGGTTTCCATAATGTCAGTGTTCTGTTTTTATTGTTTCATTACAAGCCACTGCAGCATAATGCAAGCCATGCCCTAAAATATTTGTTCCTAGCTTCACTAACTCATTTGGTATGAAGAACAAGGTCACATATCAATGTGTGGGCTATGTCGTGGGACCTTATGCCAAAGCAATAGGAAGTGTGTCTTTTTTTTTTTTAATGTAACAAGCATTGTGGATTAAAAAAAAATTTTTTTTTCGTCTGATTATCTTTGTAACATCCATGGCTTGGAATGTGAAAGGTCATCTCATTGCACAGTTGGTACAGGCACCTGAAAATGCAGGTGGTCATTTCTTTCTGGTGTCTCAGGGGGGCCTTCTCATCTCTTTGAGCAGATATATTTTTCTCTCTCACAACAAGAAATTTCCAATTTGATATTTATAGTCAACAGAGAAGTGGAGAGTGGATGGGAAAGATGGGAAAGAGAAATGAAGAATTTACAACTTCTCTAGATCTTAGAACTTTTCCTATTTAAACTAACGGACTTTATGTGTCTGGTTAGATTTCTGTACCAGACTTTCGGGAGACATGTGTGCACTTGGTATGAATTATTTGATGCTTATCTGCTTATATAGCTCATGTTCATACCTGACACAATAAAGAATGGATGATGGGCTTTGGGGTGGATAGAAGATAAATCCCCAAGGTCTTACGTGTATTGCCATGTTATGTGTCTCTCTGTTTATAAAGGATTCTGGCTTTTGATTGTCATGGTAGTTAGGTGGGATCCTGGTTCAGCCATCATAAAAGGATATTTAAGCTCTCATCCAGATAGAAGGCTGGCAGTAGTTCAGCTTCACGGTTAAACTAGCTGTTTAATGACCTCATCAAGTGTGCATGTTCCTCTCATCTTTCTGCTCTGCCATCTTCAGATTGTTCCCCATGATCTCAAGGTAGCTGTCAGAGTTCCAGCAGTCTTAGACCAGACAATGTCCAGCACTAGAGCCTATCTCCTCTTTTTTTTTTTTTTTTTTTTTTTTGCTGTACGCGGGCCTCTCACTGTTGTGGCTTCTCCCGTTGCAGAGCACAGGCTCCAGACGCGCAGCCTCAGCGGCCATGGCTCATGGGCCCAGCCACTCTGCAGCATGTGGGATCTTCCCGGACCGGGGCACGAACCCGTGTCCCCTGCATTGGCAGGCAGACTCAACCACTGTGCCACCAGGGAAGCCCTGTCAAGGGCTATTGCTAAGACAAATCAAGATTTACTTTGAGGTGGCCACAGGGTCACCTTACCATGAGTTATGTGGGGTAGGGGTAGGGGCTACCTGAACAAATTGGGATTCTGATAGCAAGGAGGGACACATGGAATGGATTTGGGGCAGGCTACCTAGAGTACCTGCTACAATGGGTGTGTTAGGAGGAGAGACAAGACAGGGTGAATTGGAGAGGATTCGTGAGGTGCTTCTCCTGCATAGGAGAGGGGAAATGTGCAGTTATCCACACAGTCACCTGGAAGGCTTTTATTATCTAGGTCTGTGGTTCTCAGAATTTAAAGCATGTTTATCAAGTCTGACTGCACATTGGAATCATCAGGGGGGGCTTAAAAAATATTGATGCCTGGGACCCATAGATTCTGATCAATTGGGATGAAGTCTGGGGTTTCTAGCGTGTAGCCAGTATTGAGAACCACTGGTGTAGATCAACGATTCCCAAAGTATTGCCTAAGGAACACTAGCCCTGACTGAAGTGCTTCAATACCAGAAGCCATGGTCATAGGGGTTTGGGAATCATTACACACTTTATTGCTCACATTCATCTCATCCCAGAAGACTCATAGTGCACATTTAGCATATTAAAAGCTCTAACAATTCCCATGCTAAAGCACTTGTGTATCCAGTGTTTCCCACGTTTGATCTAGAAACATTTGGGGGAGGATGACACCTGTCATGAGTTGAATCGTGGCCCCTAAAGAGATAGGTTGAAGTCCCAGACCCCATACTGGGAAGAAGGCCATGTGGCAACAGAGGCAGAGGTCAGAATGATGCATCTACAAGCCAAGGAGCGCCAAGGATTGCTGGCATACGCTAGAAGCTAAAAGAGAGCCTTCCAAAGGAACACCTTGATTTTGGACTTCTCTCCTCCAGAACTGTGGAGCAATACATTTCTGTTGTTTTAAGCTAGCCGGTTTGTGGTACTTTGTTCTGGCAGCCCTAGCAAACTAATATGACACCCATTAGCATCTCCTGGACACAGTTGAGGAAACCCTGAACTAGAATCATTCAAAGGCAACTCCTGACTGACCAAGAAGATGAAATAATCAGTCTGTAGAGGGGATTTCCCACCCCCCCCTCCCTGAACTCCAGACAATATTTGTTATATTTCTAGTTGAAAATATATTTGAACAAACAGTCTATGATAGTGGTGGCAACTGTATAGAGGTATGTATGTATTTTTCCTTTTTTTTTTTTTTTTGCTTGCCAGGTTTGGTAACTCTTCTATGGACACAGAAAAATATTGACCAGGAGAGATTACAGAATCACTGGTAAGTGTAGGCCTAAGATGCTGACCCTCCCCTACTCTACAGATGATTGTGCCTGGACCAACAGCTTAAATTTGGGGCACAGCTGATACAGGTTGAGGGGCCCAGGCCTCTGACAGCAGCTCAGGCTGCTCACTGCTGCTTCCAGGCTCCTGTCTTTTACATTTAATGCCCAGGAAACTGAGTATCTTCATCAGTAGCAAATCGATGATCTCTCCTTCCTCCGACAGCTGCAGAGGGAGAAAGAACCATACAACTTAGGTAGGGCCATTCTCTTTGAGGGCTTTTCTTTCTAAGGGGAAACCATGGTTTTATCGTCCAATTTGGTCCCTGCCAAAGTCACTTCACTGTTTAGTGTTGCTTTTGTGTTGGAATTGACCTCCTTCTGGGAATCCCAAGGGTGTTCACTCCTGCCTTTATCCCCACAGGGTTCCTTCTTTATCCCCAGGGGGTTCCTTCTTCCCCTCCATTGAGAATGACAAGATGCCCTCCACCACCCCCCCAACCCCCACAAAGGCTATTAGGAATTTGTGTACAAAGACGCTCATTGCTGCTGGGAATGTGAAATGGAAAACAGTTTGGTGGTTTCTCAAAATTTAAACCAAAGTAACCATATGAACATCCTGAAATAAATTTCTGGGCCCAAGATGGAGCTGCTCCTATGCAGGGTGCCATGTCAGCAAACTGAAACTTGGATAACTTTTGTGTCTCTGTAAAGGCTCCCCTTGACCAGAAAGGCAGTATATCCAGTCAGCTAATCCCCAAACACCAGGCAAATTCCAGGCTCTATACTTATTTCCTCTTCCTTCTCATCCCAAACAAGGTTGACTCTGTGGCCCTGGCCAATCAGATACTTTCTATTTTCCGCTTCCTTGTTCATTATTCTTTACCCTACAAAAGCTTCCTGCCTTCCACTCCATTTTGCAGATCTCTGAATGGAGACAGTCCACTTCATGAAAAGTTAAATTTGTCATCACCTAAATTGTTTTCTTTAGGCATTTTTCCAGTGGGTTCTCAATCTTGGCTGTGTATGCAAACCACATGGGAGATTTCAAGATACCAGTGCTTGGATCCTTCTCCTAGGAATTCTGTTTTTATTGGTCTCAGGTGCAGTGGCAGGCATTGCCAAAAGCCCCCAGGTGTTTCTAATGTACAGTCAGGGCTGGGAATCACTGATGTAATGAACAGAGTCCCACGAATCAGGAGACGTGATTCTAGTCTGCCCTTCATTTGCCATGATCTTGGGGAATTAATTTCCTCCTTCTGGGCCTCAGTTTCCCATCCCATGTGCAAAGGTCCCCTGGCCGTCAGAGCAGAGGTTCGAAAATGCAGTCCCCAGACTGGTAGCATCACATCATCTGGAAACTTGTTAGAATTGCAGATTCTCAAGCTCCACCCCAGATCTCCCCAGTCAGAAACTCTGGGGGTGGGACCTGGGAATTTGTGTTTTGATGAGCCATCCGAGGGATTATGACTGGCGGTTTTTTGGTTTGTTTTAAACATTATATCTATCTGTCTGTCTATCTGTTTATCTATCTATAAGTATAGTTGATGTACAATGTTAGTTTCAGGTGTACAGCATAGTGATTCAGTACCTTTATAGGTTTTACTCCATTAAAAGTTATTCCAGAGACTTACCTGGTGGTCCAGTGGTTAAGAATCCACCTGCCAATGCAGAGGACGTGGGTTTGCCCCCTGGTCAGGGAACTAAGATCCCACATGCCGCAGGGCAACTAAGCCCACACTCCGCAACTACTGAGCCTGTGTGCCACAACTAGAGAAGCCTGCGCACCACAACGAAAAAGATCCCGCATGCCACAACGAGGATCCCGTGTGCCACAACTAAGACCCGGTGCAACCTAATTAATTAATTAAAAGTTATTACAGAATAAGGGCTATAATTCACTTGGGAATTATATTTTATATATATATATATATATATATATATATATATATATATATCTCCTTGTTGCATGCCTATTTTATTTTTTATTTTTTTGGCCATGCTGCACAGCATGTAGCATCTTAGTTCCCCGACCGGGGATCGAGCCCATGCCCCCTGCAGTGGAAGCACAGAGTCTTAACCACTGAACCACCAGGGAAGTCCCAATTTTATACATAGTACTTCGTATATGATGCATTTTAAAGTTTGAGGACCATGGTGTTAGAGCAGCCACATAAAGCATCAGGGGCTTAGGCAGGCAGCAGCTGCAACTGTCACAGTCCCTCTTGGGCTGGCAGTCCACAAGACCAGTTCCTGGAGATCTGCTCATGGGTGCCGTGGAAAGAGCACATGCCAGAGGGACCTGGGTTCAAATCTTGCCTGCCTTGTGGGAAAGCTGATAATGTCTTCAGGCCTCAGTTTCCTCATCTGCAATAGTGTTAACACCAGTGCCTCAGGATCATTGTGAAGAGGAAACAGAAGTGTGTGTGTGTGTGTGTGTGCGTGTGTGTGTGCACATGTAGTAATAATAGCTATTATTACTTAGAGCAGTAATGATGGGCCTGTTTTAAAACATGCCCTGTCCCTGGTGGGTCTGCGTCCTGCTTTGATACATAGAAGCAGAGAGAGAGTATCAGTTGTTCAGAGTGGCAGGAAAACACCTATTATGTGGAAATAAGCTACACCTGGCCTGTCCTTAATCCCAGGGGACCCCTGCCAGGTATCCTCCTTTGGGGCTTGCTCCCTGTGTTCCTTGGTGCTGTAATAGTGCCATGGAGGAGATGGAGGTTCACATGAGTTCACTAACTCACCTGGGACTACACAGCTAACAGGAGCAGTGCCAGGGTTTCAAACCTAGGGCTCTCTGACTCTAGAGCGTGCTGGGAGACACAGTGTGTGTGGGCCCTGAGTGTCCCTGCACATTTGTGCTGAGTATTCCAGGAATGCAAGGCTCTGGCAGGGCTTTACCCAGGCATCATCTCAGGGCTGAGTTTGCAGTGAGCAACCTCAAGGGATGAGGTGACATCCTCCTTCAGACAAAGAGCAGGCTTGCTTCTGCCACTGTAGAAACAGTGAATGCTCCAAGCTCAGTGTTCCTCCTTGGTACTGTAACTCACTGCATGGGCAAGCATCTGTCGTGGCCCTTCCTAGGGAACTGACTTCAAACACCATGAAGCTCTGCTACTGCTTTTGCTGTGAGTAATGAAATCCTTTGTCTCTGACCTAGGAGTCTTGTGTCTTCTGCCAGCATCCATGAAACAGGCTAGTGTGTTAGCTTATGAGTAGGGTAAGACCTCAGACCCTGCATAATTCTTGGTTAAGGTTAAGAGCCTTCACCACTTCCTACTTGCCTGGTGGTGGACACTTTACGTCGTACTAAGTTTCCCATCCCTGTATTGGCTCTAGCAGAGGCCACCAGGCTTGGTGCACCAGGCTGAGAATGCTGGAAGCAGGATTTCCCTTTGAACTCTGAGATTGCACAGTTTCCAGGGGCCTGAAAATATGACCTGAATGCCTCTGAATCCCCCAGCCCCTCCCCACAATGATACAATGAGCTTGGCTCGGCCCTGTTTTGAAAGCTGCACCCTCCAATCAGACCTGGACTTGAGCAAATGTCTTTCCTCTGCTGCATGTGAATCCAGTGAGCCTTACCTTGACGCACTTTGGCGATCAGTCCCCAAGGGGACCACGTAACCTCCTCCCTGGTACACAGTGAGTTAGCCCCAGATGGGATACCCTCGGCGCTGGCTCTGGCTCTGGCACTGCCAAGCCTGGGAAAAGTCATTGCTGTTATTGAGGACGGAGGCATTCCAGCCTTCCCCATAGTCTGACAGGTCTTCAACGTCCAGGGAATATGGCACACGGCATCCATCAAGGGAAGCCTGCAGGGCTTCCCTGGTGGCGCAGTGGTTGAGAGTCCGCCTGCCGACGCAGGGGACACGGGTTCGTGCCGCAGTCCGGGAAGATCCCACATGCCACGGAACGGCTGGGCCTGTGAGCCATGGCCGCTGAGCCTGTGCGTCCGGAGCCTGTGCTCTGCAACGGGAGAGGCCACAACAGTGAGAGGCCCGCGTACAGCAAAAAAAAAAAAAAAAAAAAAAAAAAAAAAGAGAAGCCTGCAGCTGCAGGGCAAGAGCGCAAGAGCTTTCCTGGACCCTCACTTGGTGAATCTGGGCACTGCCCACCAGCTTGGAGTTCCCATCGGTGATAAAGCCTGGAGATGAGAAACAAGTGGATGAATCTAGCCATCAGCATCATCTTAACACATCCCAAGCTTTCTGGCCTGGATGCTAACGTGAATTTCAGTGTGCCCGTTGTAGAATTAGCCAAGAGAAGTTCATGGCCAACCACAGACTACATTCAACCATTCATCACCATCTCCCCACCTTGGACCTGGTCTACTTCTTGCATAACTTCTCTTGGGGAATGGCAACTCCTACCCAGTCATCAACTTGGAGACCATTTATGTCCTTTCCCTCGATGCCCACATCCTAAGGGTCAACGAGGCCCACCAATAGTACCTTTTCAATGTTGTCTGCACCCACCCCGTCTCTCCATCACCTCTGCCCCCATCCCTACATTAGTCGCATCATTTTTGCCCAGCATCCTAACTTACCTACCCTCAACTCCAACTTCCAATGCAGCTTCTACCACAGATTTGATTATGTTACTGCCTCACCGAGAAGCTGTCAATGGCTCCTCACTCCCTTAAGCATAAACTGTGAGCTTCCAGAGCCTTCATGATCTGGCCCCTGTTCCTCTCTCCTGCTCTGCTTTTTGTGGGTCCTCAACTCCAACTGTACACTGAAGTCGCACTCCACGCTCTGTAGTTCCAGGAAGATAGTGCCTTGGTGTTTCAGGCTTGCCTTTTCTCATGTTGTCCCTTCTGCCTGGCACACCATTTCTACCTGGCCAATTCCTGCTCAGTTATCTAAGAAGGAGATTCTCCACTCTGCATCCAGGGAGGGCTAGGGACCCTCAGAGGGTCTCTCCTTCAAAGCATATGGCTCTGTGGTTATTGGTTCTCTGTAAGGCTGAAGTTGACAGTGACCCACAGTTGTTCCCGGGAGGGAGCTGACCCACGTCCTGGGGTGGGTGGACGGTACCTGGGTGATGACTGTCCAGGTTGCTCACGAGGGTGGTGTTGGCCCACGTGAACAAGTCCTGAAAGTCCAGCACGGCTGAAAAGCCTCGGGTGAAGCTGTGCCCAAGGTGTCTGTTGAAGTGGTAGTCTCTGGGGTCCCCCTGCCCGTAGGCCACCAACAGCGGCATGCACAGGGAGCCCAGGTGCGCTGGGAAGGGAGGCACAGCCCCTGGTCAGGCAGAGGCCCCAGCTCCTACCAAGTCCAGGGCAGGAACTGGAAAGGCAGATGGCTCAGAACAGTTGAGGTCTTGTAGACCAGCCACTCACCCCTCTGGTGACAAAGGAATCAGTCCTTATAAGGACAGCAGAAAGTAGTAAAGTTCACAGGCCATGAGCCTCCTGCCTGGGTTCAAATCCCAGCTCTGCCACTTCCTATCCATGTGCCCTTCACAAGTGACTTAACCCCTCTGTGCCTCACTCTCCTCGTCTGTGAAATGGGGATGATTCTGTCACACAGGGTTGTGATGAGGGAGTCAACAAATTAATATTTATAAAGCACTTAAAATAGTGCCTGAACGGACTTCGTGCTGTATGAATGTTTCTTAAATAGAATTTTTTTTAAATGGGGCTCTGGGGAGTTCCCAGGCGGTCCAGTGGTTAGGTCTCGGAGCGTCCACTGCAGGAGGCAGGGGTTCAATCCCTGGTCGGAGAACTAAGGTCCCACATGCTGCATGGTGTGGCCAAAAAAAAAAAAAAAAATGAGGCTCTGCCATGTTGCAGTGCTGAGGATAGAGCAATAAAGGTGACAGACGTGTTCCCTGCCCTCATGGAGCACACCTGTAGACAGGTGAGTGTGACCTAAGGGCCCATTAGGTACAAAGATTTAGTTTAGGAGGCCCGACATCAGAATCATGTTGGGGGATGCAGAACGTTACTGAACCAGAATCTCTGGGCCCAGGGCCTGGGAATCTGCATTCTGGCACCCCCACTCCAAGATGACTTGTTGGGGTTCTACCCACATCTATCTTGTTTTTCATTCTGTACATGCAGCTCCTACGCAAGCTCCGCCACTCTGTGGTTTGGCCACGTGGGCTCCCCGTGGCAGGGCAGGCCAGGGCTGCGGCAGGGCCAGCGCCCTCCTCGGAAGCAGCCCTCACCAGTGACCTGGTGGGTGGCAACTAGGGGGTACGTACTACGCTCGCCCCTCCCGAGGTCTCAGCAGGACTGAGCCCCAGTTGCCCACATGGAACCCACTCACCAACCACCTTCCATCGGCTTCCGTCTCTTTCCTGCACTTTTTCCTACCAGTGCTTCTCAGGATCGCCTCCCAAACCAACTGCTTATGCCCAGATCTGCCTGTGGGGGAACCCAGACTAAGACACACAGTGAGGTTTGAAAGCGTCTGGTCAGCGGGCCAGAGGAGCCTCTCTGACGACACAGCCTTTGGGCTGAGAATTGAAGAATAA
The DNA here is from genome assembly GCF_964374135.1 of Grampus griseus. NCBI lineage: Eukaryota > Metazoa > Chordata > Mammalia > Artiodactyla > Delphinidae > Grampus > Grampus griseus. The sequence goes on from NC_139013.1 coordinate 51,471,275, forward strand.
AAGGAATTAACCAGAGGAAAAGGCAGGGAGGAGGGTGCGCACATTCCAGGCAGACTAGATGCCAGAGGGCCTGGGTCAGGAGCTGCAGGACGCAGTGTCACTGGAGCTGAGGGCACAAGGGGCCGAGAGAGGTGACCTGGGTGGGTGGAGGACAGCAGGGAGTTTGGACGTTATCCAGGGGCCTGGAAGAGCCACGGAAGGATTTTAAGTTTAGGGGAGAAGCTGGGGAGAGTAGATATCTGGGGCGATGGGCCCAGAAGCAGTGTGGGCCTGTCAGAGATTGTACCACATCTGCTCAAATCTATGTTGAGAACCAGCGAGTGGGAAGGTTGCTCGTAAGTAATCTTGGCTGCCTACCCAAGATTTCTCTGATTAAGGCAAGTGCTTTCTGTTCCTTGAGGTGGGTGGTTTTCATCTTCTCAACGTCAGAGGCCAGAGGCTTCTGGTAGTTGTCCCTTCTGCTGTTTCTTCGTGCTTGGAACAAGGCAGAGGGGTCTGTGAAAGCAAGGGCACAAGGACAGTCCCCCAAATGGGCAGTGGAACCAGCTTGTACGTTTGCAACCAAGAGACTCCCCTCACCAGGTACAACGGGATCCACTGTTCCTCCTCCTTGGGAGCCATTTCCCAATGCTACCCTCCATGCCTCTGCCCGTGCTATCCCAGTGCTCAGAATTCCGTCCCTTCTTCTCTAGCTGGAGAATTCTCCTCATACTGAAAGCACAGATGCCTTCCTCACCTGAAGTCTTACTGATTCCTGGATGCTGTCTTTCTGTGTTCCTGAACTCTAAGATGGATCCCAGTGCTTCCAAAACTTGGAAGGATGGAAGGATGAAGGTTACTAATATCTCAAAGTCCTGTTATATGTAATTCCAAATATCTTCTTTTTCAAACCACCTTACTGACCTATAATTTTCATAATTTCACCCGTTGGAAGCCTGCAATTCAGTGATTTTAGTAAATTTGTAGAGTTGTGCCACCATCACCACAACCTAGTTTTAGAACATTTCTGTCACCCTCAAAGGTTTCCTCATGTCCCTGAAATTGGTCTCTACTCCCACTCTATCCCCACCCTTAGCCCCATTAATTTTCTTTCTGTCTTCATAGATTCTTTTCTCTGGACTTTTCATATAAATGGAATCATATGTACATAGTTTCTTGTATCTGGCATCTTTCACTTAGCACGATGGTTTGGTGTTTGTCCATGTTGTGTATATTAGTAGTTCGTTTCTTTTTCTTTCCCTTTCTTTTTTTTTTTTTTTCTCCCGCACCACGTGGCTTACAGGACCTTAGTTCCCTGACCAGGGGTCAGACCTGGGCCCCCTGCAGTGGAAGCGCAGAGTCCTAACCAATGGACCGCCAGGGAATTCCCTGTAGTTAGTTTCTTTTTATTGTTGAGTAATATTCCATTGTACTGACATACTACCTTTTGTTTATCCAGTCACCTGTTGATGGACATTTGGATTACTCCTAGTTTGGTCTATTAAGAATAATGTTGCTAGGAATGTGTTGTGTGGACATATATTTTCATTTCTCCTGGGTAGATTCCTAGGAGTGGCTAAATATCTTTTGACTGTTACAAATGAAGCTTCTGTGAACATTTGTGTACAAGTTCCTGTATGAAAATAATTCTTCATTTCTCTGGGATAAATGCCCAAGAGTGTAATTTCTGGGGTGTATGGTAAGCCCATTTTTAGTTTTGAAAGGAACTGCCAAACTTTTCCAGAATGGCTGTACCATTTTACATTCCCACCAGCAACGTATGAATGCTCCGGTTTCTCTGCGTCCTTGTCAGCATTTGGTGTTATCACTCTTTCTAGCCAGTCTGATAGGGGTATATTGACCCAGCTATCCTTTGGATCCATGCCCCTCTGTCCACCCCCACTGCTAATGCATGCCACCTCTAGTCTGGACCATTTCAGTAGTCTTCCTACTGGCCTCCACACTTCTACTTTTGACCCAATACCTCTGGTCTCCAAGAGCAGTCACAAAATCACAAGTCCAATCATGCTGCTCTCCTATTTCAAACACTCCAAAACCCCGGCATGGCCCCGGGCCCTACAGGGCCCTGTATGACCTGCTCCCCATCCACCTCTCTGCCCTCATCTTGAAGCATTCCTTCCATGCACACACAGCTCCCCATGCTCTGGCCACCCTGTCAGTAATTGCTATAAAATGACAAGCTCTTGTCCCACCTCAGGGCCTTTGCACATGCCCAGTGTTCAGACCCTCCCTCTCCCATCCTCTAGGAGCCACCCTCTTATTCTGCCCCCTCATTCTCTCTTACAAGTCGTTTTGTGCATTTACTTGTTTAATGCGTCTTCCCAGATGGGCTGTTCATTCCAAGAGCAGCAGCCTGTTCCCTCCAGTCAGTGCTGTGTTGCCAGGGCTGAGGCTGAGAGTGGGGATTGACTTCAAATGGGCAAGAGGGAACTTTTGGGGGTAAGTTCCAAAAAGCTGTTCTAAATCTGAATTGTGGTGATAGTTGCACGACTCTATAAATTTACTAAAATCAGTAATTATACACTTACAATGACTGGATTTTATGTAAATCATGTTCCGAAGCCATTGTACTGCCTGGCACACAGAAAGTACTCCCTGGATAATTGCCAAAGGAATTACTGAATGAATATTTGATTGGTCAGGAGGCTGTCGTCTCTTTGGAGAAAAATTACTCTTTTGACTTGGGAAGATGGTTTTAATGGACTTTTTGGATCTACAAAGCCAAATCCCTATTGTAGGGCAGAAGAATACAGTCCCATGAGGAGGTCACCACACTGCATGATGATGTAGGGATGTGGGCTTTCGTTTGTTCCCGTTTTACTTCCCCTGAAAGTCAAAATCTCTGTGTAGACTATTAGAGTGTTGAATCTGTTCTGCTTGCTTGTTTGTTTTTTGTAATTCTCTTATTGGAGACACCCTCAGGAGTTTTGGCTGGGAAGTGAGAAATCAGGTTGGGGGGAAGAGGGCTGGTCGTGGGCTCCTCTGACCAGTCAGCATGGCTGTGTTCCACTAAAACTCTTTACAAAAACAGGCGCTGGGCTAGATTTGGCCCCCTGGCTGTTGTTTGCAGACCTTTGTCTTAGAACCCTAATTATAGCTCCCTCACACCCCTCACGCACACAAGCTTGTTGTTTTTTGGTTGTCTAATGACCTGAGCCCTGGGGAAGAAAGCTGCCTGCTTGGGATTACACAGAGGATGATGGCCCTTGAAGACCGTGGACCCCATGGTGCCTCTTCATGCTTAGGTGTCAGACAGAAGGGCTCGGATAGGGGAGGAACAGGTTGCCCAAGAGACAGAGGAAGAGTCACTTGTCCCTGGATGGATTGGGGGTGCGTCAATAGTCAGGGTGAAGGCTGATGGGGAGCGAAGGCCTGAGGCCGGGACCACCCAGTGTCTGGGCTCCACGGGACTTTCTCAGCCTTGTCAGGTTCCAGAGCCCTGCCTGCACCCGGGCACCATTACCTGGGCCAGAGACACGTCCCGGGAGGGGGGCCACAGGCTCCTCCTCATCCTCCACTGTCTTCAACACCAGCGCAAAGAAAGCAGCGAACCCCAGCACCTGGAAGGCACCCACTGTGAACCCCAAGCCTGTGTTGGAAACTCCCTGTCAATTCCTGATCTGAGCTTGGGTAAAACGGGAGCCACACTTGTGTCCTGGGTGCAGGAGCCATGCTCTGGGGAAGCCATCCTCTGCAGAGAGGGGACTTGGTCATAAAGGGTCAGGGGCAGGGCTTGCGTGCCTGGCCACCAACCAGGCAGAGACCAGCAAATCCTTGAGCTCACGCTGCTTCCGGCATTCTCCAGCCCTCCCACCTGCTGGCCTTTCTCCTACCCCTCAGCCTGGTGACTCACTAGCATAGCTGCTTACACCTGCCTCCTCCTTCCTTCCCTCCCTCCCTTTCTTTCCGTGTTAAGTAATTCCTTCCATTACATTGTCTGTGCACCTTCAGTGCACAAGCACAGAAGGATTCTGTGGTTTGATTGGGGAACAAAAAGGTTCAGGACTCTGTTCTTAATATTCTCAGACTAGATTGAGGGAGGTGTCAGGAGCTGTTTAAGTCTCTGACGAAGGCTGTTCAGGGAAGAATGAGGGTGGGGGATTCTGTGATGCCTCGTAGGTGGAAGGATTTTCTCTAAATATTCCCTCACTTCTGCAGCTCCCCCGACACAGTATTCCTGCTGCCTGGCTCCTTCCAGGCGGGGCTCAGGGTCTCTTTGACTCTCACTGCTCTCTTGCGTAATTTTACATTTTCAGAAATAGGAGTATTTCCAGTTCATGCACACATTTAATGGCTTGGTGGGTTTTTTTCTGAAGGTAAAGTTTGTGTAAGTTGCTGGCTCATCTCACAATCAAAAGCATCCTAGACCTGAGGAAATATGATATCATTCCTATTTATACATGTGGCCTAAGGGCAAGATTTTTTGGTGACCTTATTCTCTTAACCTCAGGTTTTCTCATCTGTAAAATGGAGGTGAGGCCCCTCCTAAGGGTGATTGTGATGATGAAATGTCAGCATCTGGCCCTGAGGGAGCATGGGTTATCCTGGTAGTTACCTTGCTGCCCCAGGTCCACCCAGAAGTGGTGCTCCAAGTGGGTTTGTTGAATGAATAGATTGAATAGATGAAGGAATTGCTGAAGCCTAAGAACTGGGCAGCTGGCAGGAGGGAAATCATGGGTGGAGGGAAGGAGGGCAGGAGGGCAGCCACACAGGGGTCCTGACCTTCAGGGGCTGGGTGACAAACACACTCTCCACGAAGGAGACGGCCATGGAGGTGAGCCACTTGAGGGGGCTGACCCGCCCGTAGTGCAGGCCATAAGAGCATGGTGAAGAAGGCTGCCACTCCGCTGGTGGCTGCCACCAGGAGCCAGCCCACCAGGACACACCACCAGGGGAGGCCTCGAGGGGGCTTGCTCGCCTGCCCGGAGCTGCAAGAGAGGATGGGTATAATCAGGGGGGCACCATTTGGGCTCCAGTTCAAACCCTGCCCCAACCCTACCAGCTGCGTGAACTTGGCCAAGCTCCTTAACCCCTCAGACCCTCAGTATTCTCCTCTATCCTATTCTGTATTCTATACGGTACACATACATATATTCTATTCAGGTCACCTTTATTCAGTGCTTACTAGGAGCCAGTCCCCATGCAAACTGCTTTATACAGGTTTTATCTGTTATTCCTCATGGCAAGCCTAGAAGGCTGGTACTTAAGTTTTTATTATGAAAACTCCCCATTATACGGAAATCAGTGAGTACAGTGAACCCTCATCAACTACTTTCAACAACCATCACCTCCTTGTCAAACGTGTATCATCTATCCCCACATGCTTTCTTTTTTTTCTGGAATATTTAAAAATAAATTTCATACGTAATATAAAATCATCACCAGTTATTTTAGAATACATCTCAAAAAAATGGTCATTTTTTCACTGAATTATGGTGCTGTTGTTGGGGAAGAAAAAAAATTTCCCTCTACCCTTTCTAGATTCTTCTGGCTGGTCTAATTAACACGAGACAGATTAACAGGAGAAAAAAAAATTTAATTACATATATATAGGGGCTCCAGAAGAATATAAGGCTCAAGGACAAGTTAGGCAACTGAGGGTTATGTGGCATCTCAGAGAAAAAGGGGGTAGGGGTTTGGGACCTCAAAGGGGAGGAAGGCAGTTCACATGGAGATGAAAGCAAATGTTTGGTAAACAAAATGTTTGCTATGCCAGCAGTGACAATGGGACCCTGGAGAGGACTTTGGTCTCCAGGCCCTTCCACGCTTAGCCCACATGCTGCTCTTCATGGACCAGGCCCTTTTAAATTCTTCTTAGGTTTGAACCAGGAGATAGGCATTATCATTCCCATGTTACAGGTAAGGAAGCTATGGCTCAGAGAGGATGAGGGGCTTGTCCAAGAGTGTGCAGCTAGGAAACACCCACGTGAAAATGGTTATAAACTGTAAAGTGCTGTACAAAGGGCTCTAACTGTCATCTGGCAAAATCACCCTGTTCAAAGTCCTCTTCCCTGAATTTGTGCAGTCCATAATCGCTGCTTCTTGGGGAGATCTGGATGAATAACCTTCCAAGGTATCGGGATGTGCTCTCCCTGCAGGCCCCAGGCTGGGAGCACCCAAGGGAGTGTATTACCTCAAGTGTGCTGGAGGCGGGGTTCTGGGCTGTCCCCCTAGGCAACCCTTCAGGGTCTGCAGCTGCCCCAGTGCCTGGGTGTGGCTTTGGCCCTGGGAAAAGCCCTGGGGCTCCAGCAACAGCAGCTCTTGCTGTAGGTGCTCCACTGAAGGTAGAGACACTGCCTGTAGGCACTGTCCTTCCCAGCGTCTCTTGGGCCCACCTCGGGCCTGGGGCACTGCATTTCTTCTGGAGGACAAGGGAGAGAAAGAGCATCAGCTGGTGCTGAGTGACAGGGCAGACTGTGTGCAATAGAAACAGGAGCGTTAGTAATGGCTTTCTTGTATCGATCGCTTACTGTGTGCCAAACCATGGGGAATCTGAGGTTCAGAAAGATGGGATACTTGGCTCATATGGTCAGTTAGGATTTGAATGTTCCTCTTTTAGTCTTTTATGAAGGGCATTTTCAAAATTTCCGTATACGTAGAAGAGACAAGAATAGTATACCCATTGCCCTCCTGCAGCAATTACCCACATTTTGCCAAAATTGTCTCGCCTCAGCCCTCCAATTTTTTTTTCCTGCAGTACCTTAGGCAAATCCTAGACATAATGTTCTCTTATCAGCAAATATTTTAATACGTACAAGATTTGAATTTGAACCCAAGTTTGCCTGTTGCCAAAGACGGTATAAGTCTTAATCGTTTGTTTTTAACTTTTTATTATGAAAAAATTTAAATTACAAAAGTAAAGAGAATGATGAGATGAACCTATACCCATTGCTCAAAATTATCGCCTCATCCTATTACCAGTCCTGTTTCGCCTGCACCCCACCCACCCTCTCCATGTGGATTATTTTGAAGTAAATTCCAAGCCCCACGTCCTGACACTAAATATTTTAATATGCTTCTATGGAAGAAGAGGACTCCTTTTAAAAACAAAACCACAATGTGTCATTATCAGTTTTTAAAACAATAATGATAGTCCCTTAATAGCGTGAAACAACCAGTCAGTGGAGAAGTTTCTCCCTGTTATCTCTGAATGTTTTTCTACAGTTCGTTTGTTCAAATTTCAGTTTCCTTAAGTTGTTTCTTTTTTAAAAAAAACAAAGGTGTTGGGCTTCCCTGGTGGCGCAGTGGTTACGAATCCATCTGCCAGTGCAGGGGACACGGGTTCGAGCCCTGGTCTGGGAAGATCCCACATGCCATGGAGCAGCTAAACCCGCGCACCACAAATACTGAGACTGCTCTCTACAGCCCGTGAGCCTCAAGTACTGAAGCCCACAGGCCTAGAGCCTGTGCTCCGCAACAAGAGAAGCCACCGCAATGAAGAGTAGCCCCCGCCTGCCGCAGCTAGAGAAAGCCCATGCGCAGCAACAAAGACCCAACACAGCCAAAAATAAATAAATAAATAAATTTATTTTTAAAGAACATTGATATTTAAAACAAAAAAACTAAAAAAAAAAAGGTGTTTTTTGTTTTAAATTACAGAGGTAATACATATTCGTTGCAAGAAAAAAACAAATTTGAACCTTTGCATTATTCCCTGAGCCTTCTAAGGGAAGCTTGGACTCTCCAGGTGGAACCAGGCCTGGGTCCCTGGAGCCTGAGCTGGGAGGCCGGTGCCCAGGGGCACATTCTCCTGGGACAGGAAGGGCCCAGGTCTGGACCAGTGTGCATCTTCACAAGGGGTGCGTGAAACTGGATATAGAGCATGGCAAAATGGAGCACCCTGACCCCAGGACCCCTCCCCAGTCACCAGTGAGAAGTGAATGAGAAAATAACAAGTGATGTGGAGAAGGCTGTGGCTCAGACCCGATGTTGGTAAAGACCTGGCAGCATTGACTCTGACTCCCTCTGACTCAGGCCTTCTACCTCCCCCTCCCTCCTGGGCCTCCATCACTGAAGCCACAGCTAATGGTTCCAGCATCAACAGCCTTCGTAAGCGTTCTGGCAATGTTTCCGGAAGATACCATCATTTGCAATCATAAACACTTACTGAATCCTTACTTTGTGTCAGACTCGTATGATCTCATTCAGTCCTCAAAACAAGCCAAGGAGCTGGGTGGATCAGCGCTTCTGTTTTATAGGGGGGAGGAAATAGTCTCAGAGAGGTTAAACAACTGTCCAAAGTTGCACAGCTGCTTTGGCATCTGGGAGAGCCCCAGGTCTGGCCAACTCCAGAGTCCTGGTTCTAAGGCCCATGCTGTGAATGCCAAAGTCCCCCAAACCCCAAAGACCCCAAACAGGGCCAAGTGTCCAGCGTGGGCATCAGCAGAGCTACTGCAGGGACGACCTTCATGGGCAGCCCCAGCCCAGCTCTTCAGGGCTAATGCTCCAGGGTGGCTGGAACACGGGGGTCAAAGTAGGGCTGACCATGGGGTCAGCATAGGCCTGGCCAGGAGGCAGTGCTACAGTAAGGACTTGGGACCTGGTCTTGAGGACAGTGGCTCTCAACATTCAGTGTGCATAAGTCACAAAAGTGACTGGTAAAAAATGCAGATTCCTGGCCTCACCTTAGAAAACTTAATTCACTGTATCAGAGGTGGAGCCAAGAGTCATGAATTCAAACTCCCTAATCTATAGACCCCATTTTTATATTCTAAACAAGGTTTAGACTGTGACCAGCCTTGTGTTTTAAAAATGGCAGCATTCTTAACCCACACCATCCAATATGGTAGCCACTTGCCACATGTGACTTTTTAAAATTAAAAATTTTTTTTTTCTAGTTCCCTGACCAGAGATTGAACCCCGGCTCCCTGAGTTGGGAGTGCAGAGTCTTATCCACTGCACCACCAGAGAAGTCCTTCAAAAGATATTTTCAAAGGTGTGTATGAATTGCAAGCGAGGGTTGCAGGAGAAAGAGAAGGTGATTCTGAATTTTTAGTATTTCATAGGAATAAAGATTTCATAGGAATAACAAGGAAGAGGAACAGGTTTTTATGGGAAGATATATATGGTTTAGTTTTTTTTTTATAAACTTATTTATAAAATTTAGAATTAAAATAAAAAATTTAGTTCCCTAGTCACACTAGCTACATTTCAAGTGTCAATAGCTCCATGTGGCTAGTGGCTGCCATATTGGTCAGTGCAGATATAGACCATTTCTGTCACTGTGGGAAGTTCTATTGGACAGCCTGATCTAAACACTGGAGGCAGCGATCTGGGTGGAAGATGGAAAGGAAAGGGGCAAGAGCAGAGCCAGAGAGACTAGCTCAAACCAGAATAATGTGCAATACATATGTGCAGCTCTTCACACAATTCATGATTTGGCAACAAGCAATGTGAAAGCAGTACAAGAGATGCTTAGGGGCTAAAGAGCACATGGTTGGAGACCCTGTTGTGGGCTCAGAGGTTGGGTTGCTCCCCTGAGGAAGGGACACATCAGCCAAGAATAAAGTGTGAGTAGGCATTGGCCAAGTGAAGAGAGGAGAAAGAACGTTCTAGATCAGAGGACAAGCATGTGTGCAGGCCTTAGTGGGAAGGCAGCTTGGCATTGTGTGGAGAGCAGGATGCCTGTGGTACTGCGAGGGAGGCGGTGGCGAGTGGTTGGAGTGGAGGCTGGTGAGGGAGACCCCCCAGTAGGACTTCTTGACTCCCTCGTGATAGTGATACAGACGTGGCCCTTGGTCCTGCATCCACCTGGCTCCAACATGCCCCCTCGGCCCAGAAATGTTAGGACTCACCTTTCACTTGCACAGACCCAAGAGTGAGTGTTAAAGGGCCCCCTGGCTGGCTGGCTTCCTTCCAGAACACCTGCCCTGCTTTGTTCTGCTGACAGATGACGTCTTCCACCAAGGCCAGCAGTTGGTTGATGTCCATTGAGTTCGCGAAGTCCCAGCCCGAGCAAGAGGGTGGCACCTTCAGAGCTTTGAACAAGGAGCTGACGAGTCTCCACAAATCCTGCAAGTCACCCAGGGGAAAGGGGACGTGAGCTACAGGTGAGGGGGCAGCAGAGTGGTCAAGAGCACTCGCCCTGGGGCTGGACAATCTGGGTCTGAATCCCAGCTCTGCCTACTGAGACATGACGTTGGGCCACCCTGAGCTTCTGTTTTGTCCCCCATAAAAATCCCTCTTCTAGGATTTCAACTGATACATTCCAGGCTGTATTCCTTGAAGTGTGGAACACAGTAGGTGCTCAATAAATGCTTAACGTGTGCATGAATGCAGAGGGAATTCTTTCTGTGTGCTTCCAGCCTGCAATCTGTTTGAAAGTATAATATTTTGTACATAGTAGGTACGCAAAAATGTGTGTGCATGTGTGTATATGTTGTAGGTGTTAGTGTGAATATATGTGCCGGTGTGTACATGCATGTAAACATGCGTATGTGGCATGTGTGCACTTGTGTGTACATGTGCAGGTGTGTTTTCAGGTGTGCATATGTGTGTACATGTGCACACATGTACATGTAGGTGTGGGGTGTATGTCTGTGGATGTGTACACGTGGCATGTGTGTATGCATTCATGTGTAGGTGTGTGCGTATGTGTGCATTGTGCAGATATATGTGTATATGTGTGTACACGTGCACATGTGTACACGTTTGTAGGTGTGTGTGTGGTGAGTGTGTGCACATGTGGCATGTGTGTATGCATGCATGTGTAGGTATATGTGTGTACTGTGTGCACATATGTGTATGTGCATGTGTACGCAGTTGACAAATCTTAGTGACTGATGCTGTCCGACAACGTGGGTTGTAGGCCTCAAACCCCAGTCCCCACCCCCTTCTGCCCAGGCTAGAGCTCCCCACACTGCCGGGGTTGAGGACCTGCCTTGGTCACTGCTTCAGGTGTCAGAAGACCATCCTCCACAGGCTGTGGTGAGGGGGCCAGGCTGAGGGGGCCCCCCCATCCCATTTCCCAGCGTTCTGCTCCTTGGTTACCCAAGGACGGGTGTTCCAAAAAATCTGAACGATCAGGAGGTTGATGGGAAACGTGAGGAGCCCAATCCAATCATCCAGCCCAATCATCACTTCCTGCCAAGTGAATTCGACTTTACCTGGGGCAGATGGAGGGAAGGGGTCGAGGGGAGAGTCCCCTCCACCCCTTCCAGTAAGGGTTAACCTTGCCCAAAGAGAGGTCTGCCCCTTGAGTGGCTCCTGGGAGGTGACCACTAAGCCCTTGGGCTGTCCTGCCTGGTGGGTATGCCTTTGTTTACCTGGGGTCTTGGGCCACACCATATAGTCTATGCTAACAATGTGATTTATGGTGGGGGCCTTGGTTGCACCGTATCACCTCAACCTCCGGAGGGGCTGGAGGCTAAGGTCAGCCACACTGGGTTCAGCCATGTCTATGTGAGCATGCCCCGATAAAAACTTTGGACACCAAGGCTTGGGTGAGCATCCCTGGTTGGCATTACTCCATGCGTGTTGTCACACATTGTCAGGAGGAGTGAGCGCTGTCCAGGCTCCACTGGGAGATCATAACTGGAAGCTCCACGCTTGGTCTCCCATGGACCTTGCCCCACGTGCCTCTTCCCTTTCCTGATTTTGATCTGTATCCTTTCTCTAATAATTATGAGTATAATGGCATTTCTGACTACTGTGAATCCTTCTAATGAATTATTGAACCTGAGGGTGGTCTTGGGACCTCTGGAATTGCAAGGCATTTCTGGGGCAGTGACAGTTCATGTCCACCAGCCACTAGCCCTGATCGCCATGACAGTGGGAGTTACCCAAGCCCATCTTTTGCTCAGCTGGGTCCTTGGGGACACCCCAGAACATGATGGTGGTCAGTATGGTGCAGAGGAGCAGTGAGAAGCAGCAGGACACCTGGTGGGCATGGGTGAAGTTGCTCCAAGCTGAGTTGCTGAAGATGGAGTACCAAATGTGGCCATCCTGGAAGCCTGTGGAGGTCTTCATGAAAAACAGGTGGCTGTGGACAGGCCAGGGGAGAGGGACAGGCATTTAGGGAGACAGGAATGGGGAGAAGCCTAGTCTCTTTGGAGCAATCCTGGGATGAGAGGGAGGGATTTGTTTCTAAAATTCATCATCTGTTTTTTTCTTTTATAGAAGAAATACAGCATCATAGTAGCATCACTTCAAGTTAATGATGGGGACTCTGGACAGAGTGGTTGGAACCCTAGACGGCCCTCTTACTACTGTGTGACCTCAGGCAAGTTACTGTACTCTTTGTACCTCAGTTTACTCATCTGTAAAATGGGCGTAATAACAGAACCTGCCTCACTGGATTGCTGAAAGGATTAAAGATGATAATTTTTGTAAAGCATTTGGCAAAGTAGCTGGCATATAGGTGAGTGTTCATCAGTGTTAGCAATAATTTTTGTTATAAGTTTTAAATAATAATGTATAACTCTAATATTGTTTGTTTTGTTACAATTAGGGCATTAGAGAATAGTGGTTAAAAATCCAAGGCTTTGGGTTCAGACTCAGTTTGAGAGAATAAAAATTGTGAGACAGGGTTTCTGAAAATGGCACCACATTCCCCTAAAGAATCTGTATTATTTCCCTATGAGTAGAATGTAGTTTAACCACAGGAGCTATTCAAAGGCCCAGATTCTGCTAAGAGTATCCAGAGTAGAGATTCCCAGCTGCCGCCTGTCCTGATTGGTCAATGCCAGAACCCTCCAGGGTTGTACGATGCTCTGTCACTCAGGGGTGTTCCGGTGGCCTGGACTCAGAGTACAGGTGCAGAAAGAGAGAGGTCAGTTGCCAACAACAGTAATTGTCCATGTTATTTGTCTTATTCGACAAATATCTGATGCCCCTGGTGCTGTGTCCCAGGCTCTCTGCTGGGCACCAGGGATTCACGGGAGGGATGAGGAGCTTTTGCCTTCAGAGAGCTCCTTGCCGAGTTTCTAGGCATCACATGTGCTGATGCACTCGGAGGTAATACCTGCTTCTGTAACTGAGTACTTAGTGTGAGCCGCATAGTGTGCCAAGCACATTACTACAGCGTTTCATGGGACCTGGGACCCCCTATGGGGCAGGCACACTGAACTCGTCATCTTTCAGATGCGGAAGCTGAGACCTGGAGAGGTGCGGTGACATATCCAAGGTCACGCGGCAAGTCAACAGCAGGCGTGTGGGACTTTGTGATCCGTGCCCACGTCTGTTATACCTCTCTTGGGGTCCAAGTCTCTCTGATTCAGACTTTTTCCCCCTTGGAGGCTGAGATGCTCACAGTGGCAGCTGGGAGGAAAAGTCATCTTGCAGTAAATGCACTAGAAGCAGACTGAATGCCCATCCATAGGAGAATGGTCGTGGGACATCCATTCTGTGGAATATCATGCAACCAATAAGGAAAATTTGACCCAAACATACCCTGCTGGAAGGATGTGCGTGATATATTATTAAAGAAAAAAGGCAACATATTTAGAGTAGCATGCCATTTAAAAAGTTATAAAATAGCGATCTGTGGTGTTGTGTGTGTGTGCGCACATGCATGTGTGTACATTTGTACCTGCTTATTTGTGTTTGGGGACAGATGTGGAAGTATGCACGACAGGAAAGGGGGTGAGGGAGTGAGTAAAGCAAGGGGAAACATGCTGAAAATTGCATCTAGGATAAAACAACATGAAGAAGAAGCTCCAGGTGGCCAGACGTTGAATCACCATTCAGATCAGTCTGTTCACTCATGTAAACAATATTATTCTGTGACATTCGTAAGTAAATATGGATAAGTGTTCCATAACTGTTATCACCCCCTGAAGATAATTCTGTCTTGGAGGGTCCATGTCCCTTCAGGGCCCTTTCATTGCAACAAGGAAAGCTGGTTATTAATGTCACACACTCAGAGCTGCCCCGGCCCACTAGCTGAAATGTGCTTTTATTTGGCTGTGACTGAATTATAACGCAACTTCCCTAGAGATGAAAGAACAAAGTAAAGAGCATTTGCTTAAAAAGAGAAAATATAGTACCTGAATTGTTTCCTGTCCCGCTCTGTGGCCACTGGAAATACCTTGTCAAGGACACAGTCTCCGACATTGATGGACAGCCACGAGTTGCAGAGGAAGTACCACTTACGGTCCATTGCCAGGTCATGCACCAGCACCCGGCTTACGTACCTGGAAGGGACCCACACTTTTGAGGATAATGTGGTGGTGGGATGAGACTTATTTGGACCCCATGAAGGTCCAAACCTGAGCCCAAGAACGAGAACTCTTGGAAAGAGACTTTGTATTTTTCTTCATTGCTCTTGGTGACTTGATCAAAATGCCCCAATCAGTGGGTGAATTTGGCCTCATGTGGGGAGTTCAGCTAGTGTAGACCGCCAGCTTGGAGGCTGCCAGGTTTTCACAGATATGCTGCAAGAATGTGCATTCTGAAACTGTGAACCCTCATGCAGGGCAGCAAGCCCAGGGTCGCCGGGCTTTACAAGTGAGGAAGGCCAGGTTGTCTTGTGTATAGGGAGGTGCAGGCTTGAGCACGCGAAACTTGGTCCTCCTGTGGGCTTCCATCCAGAGAATGAGCCTACCGTCCATTCAGCATTTCGTGGCGATCATCTAACCTGATTTAGATCTTTGAGGCCCAGGAAGAAATGAAATTATCTTGCCTCTGCTGGGAGGTCAGATCCAGCAGCAGTTGCTTTACAGGGAAATAAGAGTAATGATAACAAGAGGCACTCTTTATTGAGCATTTACTGCACATTGGAGACTGTGCTAAGAAGCTCTTGACATGCACTTTCTCCTTTCAGGAAGGATAGTCCCATCAGGCATGCAAGAGCTACCTCTGTTGAGGTCACACAGCCTCCTGGGGAGGCTGACATCCCCTGTGACCTTTGGGTATAGAACCTGGGTGTGATCAAAACCCAGGCATCTCAGCCCAGCTCAGGACAGCTCCAGAGCCCCCTGTGTGGTCAGCTGAGCTGTCTGTGGGCTGCATCAAAGCTCTTCTCCTTCTGCCCATCCTACCTCCTTCCCTCCCTGCCCAGGGGCTGATCCCAGGCACTCCTTGGATAAACAGCCTCCATATTCAACTCCATCTCAGAGCCGCTTCCCAGGAACCAGCCCTGCAGCTGAGGATCTTAAAGCATTAATGTATTAGTGTTTTTGTCTTAAATGAGTCAAAGACAGTGGTCTGAATGCTGTGTTTTCCTAAAGCTGCCAGCCACCGATGAGTGTTCAGGCTGGAGACCACCCATCTGGGTCACTAGTTTTGGCCTCAGACAGTGGGAAGGAGTCTTGGCTCTGAGCTTGCCAGCTGTGTGACCTGGGCAGGTCAGTTATCTTTCCCGAGCTTAGATTTTCCCACCTATAAAACAAGGATAATAACAGTGCTTGTTCCAGAGGGTCACTGTGAGCATCCAGTGAGAAAAGCACAGGAAGACCTAATTTAGTGCTCTGCAGAAGAGCTGTTCTTAGGTCTCCTACTGGAGAATCAGCCCAATGTCTCATCTACTTTCCTCGTATTGGGCAGGGTTTGTCTTTGCAATAGGCATCTATCCCATTTTACAGATGGGAAAACGGAGGGCTAAATGACAGGTTGATGCTGCAGATGTGTCAAGGGAGGGACTAGCATTGTGTGGCCTGTGGACTGGTGGGCCTCTCTGACCCTTGGTTTCCTCATCTGTGAAATGGGGATCCATTCTATGTGTCTTACAGAGGCTCGTGAGGATCAGCAAAGCAGCAAATGCACAATGCCCAGCCTTGGTCATGGCACTTAGTAGGTGCTGTGGTTTACCCACCCCTGACTCACCAGGATGGCTGGTCCCCTGAGTTGTCATGCCGTAGCCGCAGGCCCCTCAGCTCCCCCAGGGGAAACAGGGTGGAGAGTAAGAACACATCCACTCCTCCTCACTCAAAACCCGGGATGTCGGGGTCTGACAGGTGGTGGGGCTCACTCTCTCCATCCAGGCCATATAGGGTGACAGTCATCTGAAATCCAGAGACCAGTAGTGGCCAGCTCCACGTGGTAACTGAGCCCCGTGTTTCACTGGAGGTGTTGAAAAACCAATGAAACCCAAAAAAGCATGGCCTTTTCACCTCCTCTCCTCCCATCTTGGACCTGCCAGAGTTATTTTTCAGTTGTGTGAAGATTTTGGGGTGACACTATCTGCATTCACATCCTGGAGATGAGTTACACTCATAAAATGCTTCCTGATGACCTTTTCAGACTTCTCGAATATTTATTTGAAAGGGCCGTAGGGCAAGAACTGGTTTTTCTCCCTAACGATTATATTCTCAATGCCTCCCAGAGTTCCCGGCTCTGAGACAGGAATGAATGACGGCCCACTACTTTGAAAATACATATTCCCAGGCCCCACTCCAGACCTACCAAGAATACAGGGCTCAGGAATCTGTATTTTTCTGAAGCCATCCTGGTGATGGCTGGTGGCCATGCCTGATTTCCTGAGCCAAAACCAACTACAGCAGATGACACCTATGCTCCACTGACATCTATCACTCAGCCTCACTATGGTGGGGTTCCCACGTCCAACTGCCAGCAGCTGTGCCTCTTTCCCTGGGGGTTTCTTTGGCTGTTAAAGCAGCAGGTTGAAGGTAGCAGAGAACTGATGGCCCCTGCAAGCCATTTTCCACCAATGCCTGGTGGGATTGGTGGATAAATAACCCAGTTCACTTAGTCCTCAGCTGGGATGACTTTGAGGCCCACATTCCTTACTGTTTTCCAGAGTTCCCCAGTGGGATTGGGCTGCAGTTGCCCACAGGGGTAATGGGGTTGATTATGCGCCCCTTATTTGTTCCTTCCCTTCCCTGCCTGGCTTCCCACTCCTGTATGTGGTGTCCTGGGACCCCCTCTCAAATCAACGACCTGTGCTTGAATCCTTGTTTCAGAGTCGGCTTCTACAGCAGAGTCTCCACTGTAGACTTTTCTCAGTCAGATAACTCCTTGCTCTGGGGCTGTCCTGTGTGCTGCAGGATGTTTAGCACCATCCCTGGCCTCTACTCGCTAGGTGCCAGTAGCATCTCTTCCTCTCCCAAGTTGTGACAACCAAAACCACTTCCAGCATTGCTAGCTGTCCCTGGGGGCCAACCAACTGAGAACCACTGTGCCAGGAGAACCGAACTAAGACAGTATCAATTGAAAGGTGACTGCAACTCTTCAAGAAGAGAAATGGCCTATGGATCACAGATTTTCATTCTTTCTTTCCTTGTAAGGTCAGCTCTTCAGTGTCAAATGGAAGTGGGATGGATGTTTCATTAGATGGATGAAAGTGATTCCTGCAATTATTCAACAAATAGTTACTGAGCACTTACTCTATGTTAGCTGGTTGAGGCCCTAAGATGCAGCAATAAAAATTTTTTTTAATTTAAATAAAAATAAATAGGGCTTCCCTGGTGGCGCAGTGGTTGAGAGTCCGCCTGCCGATGCAGGGGACGCGGGTTCGTGTCCCGGACTGGGAGGATCCCACATGCCGCGGAGCGGCTGGGCCCGTGAGCCATGGCTGCTGGGCCTGCGCGTCCGGAGCCTGTGCTCCGCAACGGGAGAGGCCACAGCAGTGAGGGGCCTGCATACCGCAAAAAAATAAAAAAATAAAAATAAAAAAATATATACATGAATAAAAACAATAAGATTTAAATAAGATTTTAAAAATAAAAAGTAAAATGTAAGTGGACACATGTCCTGCTCTCATGGAGCCTAATGTCATTTTTTAAAAAAACAGGGACTTCCCTGGTGGTGCAGTGGTTAAGAATCTGCCTGCCTATGCAGGGACACGGGTTCAAGCCCTGGACTGGGAAGATCCCACATGCCGTGGAGCACCTAAGCCTGTGGGCCACAACTACTGAGCCTGTACTCTAGAGCCCTCAAGCCACAACTACTGCAACCCGCATGCCTAGAACCCATGCTCCACAACAAGAGAAGCCACCGCAATGAGAAGCCCTCACACTGCAATGAAGAGTAGCCCCCGCTTGCCGCAACTAGAGAAAGCCCGCGCACAGCAACGAAGACCCAACTCAGCCAAAAATTAATTAATTAATTAATAAAAAACAAAAACAAAAAAACAATGGAGATTTCTCCAGGATAGTGCACACAGTGCCTGTGGTTCTCAAACTGTGTTCCGTGGAGTTCCATGGAGCACAGGTTCAGTAAAGGAAGCTTGGAGGCTACTGCAGGGGATGCTACCTTCTGATGAGTGATAGGGTGAGGCCAGACTTAACTAAGGATGCTGAGACATGACAGAGACAACCTGCTGTATGCGCCACAGCTAAATTTAAGGATTTCAGAGAATTCATAAGCAAATGGAATTGTGTCCTCATGACCTCTAGTCAGCCTTCTCAGGGACAGATGGATGCCAGCTTATCAGTTTTCCTAAAAAACGTAATTCAAGGCTCGTTTTCAAATGGTTGCCATTGTTTGTTTCTTTCCTTTCTCCCCTTTCTCTTAGAAATTCTGTTTTCCCCTTTATTCATTGATAATAGTCTACTGACTGTTCTTCATATGTGAGCACATTTGTGTGCAGGTAACCAGCTGTCTGAATTATTTTTTAATAGGATTAAATGAGAAGACCAGTGAGTACAGTACCAGACCCCAACTCTCCCTTAATCCACTCCTCCTTTATATTTTTAAATATTGGGGCTTAGGGTGTTACTTTGTCTGGCAAAAAGATACTTTTCTCAAAAAAAAAAAAAGCAAAAGTGAAAAAACCCTACAACAAAATCCACTGGGCTAAAGTAACTCAACAACGGACTGGCAGGTGCTTTGCTGAGTGGGATGTGCTGATCAACCGAGGTGTCTTGCAGGTCAGGTACCTTTGAGGAAGTGGCTGCCCCCCTCCGGTGTCCGGTATAAATTGTCACCAGGTAGTGGTACTGGGCAAAGGCGTCATTGTCCTCCAGCACTGTGACCTTCACCTGGACAGAAGCATGGCATTAGGAGGGCTCTGCTTGGTGGGTTCATCCACAGCACAGCAGCCAAGAGTGAGTTGGGCATTCATGGCAATTAAAGGGGGAAAGCAAAACTCTGTATGCTATTGATTCATTCTATCAGGTGAGAACTGTTCTTTACAACAGCAGGGTTTTAAGTGAAAACCAAAACTTTTAAAATAAAAACATACATTCATTATTAAATGTCACCCAAAGTAGTCAAATTGGAAATGAACTTGGTATTAAGCTGAGAATGTTTGATGCTTGAGCTGATGACTGCAAACTCTGTTCATAAATAATTTCTCATAACCTTGGTAACCAGATTGTGCCTCTAAGGGAATTTAGAAGGAATGAATGTTAAGTTGTTTTCACAGAAAATAAATAGCAGGAGTTGGTCAGAGCTGCAGAGCGCTCTGTGATGAGCTGCCCAGATCTCCTGTCAATGGAGGGCTGTTTTCCCAGTTGCCCAGGTGGTGTAGCCAGGAATGCA
The DNA here is from genome assembly GCF_964374135.1 of Grampus griseus. Lineage (NCBI taxonomy): Eukaryota > Metazoa > Chordata > Mammalia > Artiodactyla > Delphinidae > Grampus > Grampus griseus. Next base: position 51,490,655 of record NC_139013.1, read on the forward strand.
ACAGTCGCCTCTGTCAAGGTCATGCCCCATCCTGGAGAGGCCAGTATCTAAGAACAGATTGATGCATTGCCCAAGATCAAGACCTGGGCTTCTCAACCCAACTCAGGACAGTTCTAGAGCTCCCCAAGGGGTCCCCCGGCTGTCAGTGGGCTGCATCCCAGCTTGACTTCTCCCCCTGCCCATCCTGCCTCCTTCCCTCCCTGCCCAGGGGCTGATCCCAGGCACTCCCTGGTAAACAACCTGCATACTTAACTCCATCTCAGAGTCTGCTTCCCAGGAATGAACCTAAAGCTGAGGGACTTAACGTATTAATGTTAAATCCCTTGGGCAAATCAAAGACAGCAGGATAAATGGGCAACTATTATCTTTTTAAGTTTCATACCATCCTAACATGTTGAGAAGTATTGCTGTGTATAGGGGTGGTAGGGAATGTTGAAAGTTTCAGAGCTTTGTGACAATGCATCCTTGTATTCATTTGTGCGCCCAGTCACTCACGAATGTTTGTTGAAGGCTACTATGTGTCAGATATGATGCACGTATCAGAAAAATAATCAGAACTTTGTTGTCACAATTGGTTGCACAAATGGTTATAGTTTGATCTCGTTTCTATCCTCAGACCTGACTTACTGTCAGGCAGATCTGGGTTCGAATTCTGGCCCCTGGGAGGGAGGTGGCTTTGGACTAGTTAATTGCCCTCTCCGCTCCTCACTTGCCTCCTCTGTAAAATGATAGAGGTGCTGTGCAGTAAAGGGTGAATTCAGCAGGCTTGGGTTATCCAAACCCCACACATTCCAAAGCATGGACCGGTTTTGGCCAGCTCATGGAAGATAACCTCTAAGTCCTTGAAATAGCCTGCATGATAAGAGCGTCTGACTACGTGGGGCCTTGGGCCACCCCAGGCAGTATGTGCTAACGATGTGATCTGTGGTGAGGGCTTTGGGCCGCGCTCTGTCAGTCTGACCTAGGCAGGCATGGGGAGCAGTGGTTGCTGGAGACTAACTGAAGTCAGTCATGCAGGCTCCATACCTATGGGACTTACTCCCAAGAAAACCCTGGGCACCAAAGCTCAGGGGAGCTTTCCTGGTTGGCTGTGCTTCACATGTGCTGTCACACGTCATTGCTAGGAGAATTCATCTGTCCCTAGGACTCCACTGGGAGAGGAATATTAGAAGATCTTGCCTGATCCCTCCTGGACCCTTTCCTTTGCTGATTTTAATTTGCACCATTTTCACTATAATAAACCATAATTGTAAGGATAGTGGCTTTTTAAAGTTCTGTGAGTCCTAGCAAATCACTGAACTCGAGGGTGGTCTTGGGGACTCTCAGCACAGTACCTTCTCCTTGGGGCTATCGTGAGCATTAAGTGGGGGTAGTACCTGGCACATAGTAAATTCTCAATAAGAGGTCAGTTTCATACTCCTCCTGATACTTTGATGAACAAGGACATTTTACTGGTCAAGAGGCTGAGGGGCCAGCTTACCTGAGATGACTCCAGGGGTCAAGGCCTGGATTTGCAGCTGGCCCCTCAGCTCCCCACCTGGGCTCCATCCCCTGGAGCCCCTGCAAGGGGACACTCCTGTCCTCCCTCCTGCTGCTGGGGACTGTGCAGCCTCACCTTGGCCTGATCCTGAGCGTCCTTCCTCCTCACCCAGATCACCACCAGCACGTAGGCCACACAGAGGCAGCCTATGGTGGTCACGACCACAGGGCTGTCCGCGAAGGTGGCAAAGAGCTCAGCGGTCTGGCGGACGTCCACGGCATTGGGCATGACCAGGAGCGTGCTTCCACAGAAGGTGAGGTGGTTGCAGAGGCGGTGTATCTGGGAGCGGGTGGTCCGTGGCCCCCCGCAACCCCAGAGAGGCCCTGGTAGGGATATTCAGGGAGCACATCCCCACCCGCCCGAGCTCAAGTGGGGAGAACTGTGGGGGGGACACTGTCCTGGGGAGGGGCTGGGGAGGCTGCTGGGAGACCAGCTCCGGGATTCCTTTGGGCTTTTTTATTTAGTTAAGAATTAATTTTAAAATGCAGAGAATAATGTCTATAATAAGCATCTTTGCACCTGTCGTCCTCAGTGAGCAACTGTGTCCATCTTGCCAGTCTGCTTTGCCTTTTTTAGGTAAGAAGTATTACGGGTAAAATTGAAGTCCCTTCTGTCTGCCAGCCTCCCAAAGCAGCCGTCATCACCCATTTGGTGTGCGTCCTCACACTGCATTCTCCCACCGGGTGCTCATTCACTGGACAGCTATTTGTCGGGTGCTCCTTCCAGGCCAGGCGATGGGCGAGGTGCTGAGAGGACATTCAGGGTGACCAACTCATCTCAGTTTGCCAGAGACTTTCCTGCTTCTCACACTGAAAGCCCCCTTAGTCCCAGGCAAACTGGGACGGTTGGTCATCTTACACTGAAGAGCAAAAGAAAAAGACGGAGGTTGGGGGAACCATGCAAGAAAAAGGGAAGGACAGATATTTAAATACTAAGCTGGTGTCTCAGCACCAGGAAAAAATTCTCTAAATTTTACCCACCTTAGATCGAGGCGCCTGCGGCGCCCCCGTCCTGGGCTCATGCTTTGAAGAGTCCCAGTCTAGCCGTCCTCAGGCTGCGCCCTTCTGCACAGGATGAGGAGTTGGGGGCGGGGCGGGGCATGTCCACCACAGCACATACCACTCATCCAGGACTAGGGCGAGGTCCTAGGTGACCCCAAGAAAGATCCCCCGCTTAAATTTTGCACTCTGGATGCCTCACTTGCCTCACCTAGTCCTGGCCCTGGCACGCCCACTTTTAGACGGTGGTTTGGGGACCTGGACCTCAGAATTCCCTGTTACAGGGCCTGCCCGGACCCATTCCTCAGGGTCGTCCTTCTGTGGAGGACTGGCTACTGCTGTGGCCATCCCTGGGCACAAGGGTGGCAAAATGTGGGGAAACGGGGTATGTAGATGGAACTTGGGCACGAGGTCCCTGGCAGTGTGGGGAGTGCCGTTGGGGGAGGGAGGAGACAGGGATGAGGCAGGGCAGGGCCCCCATCCGGCTCTTGATTCATACTCTGCACTTAGGGGCAGTCCTTCCCTAAAGCCCCCAGCCAGCCTGCAATCCACCCAGGGCCATTTGGTGGGTAAAGATTTAATTCAAACCCGCAACCCAGCACTACCTTTTCATTCCAGGGTCCACAATGAGGTGGTAAGGTAGGAGGCAACAGAAAATACTGGCATGCGGAAAGTTCTGTGCCCAGCACCTGGTGAGGAAGAGCCCGCAGCAGCCCAAACATCCCCACAGGTAATTCTTTTACCTTGAAACGAGCCACGGAGAGAGGCCGAGCCCTCCAACAGCTATGGCGTCAACTGCTTTATTGACAGATTTCACATGGGTCTTAGTTCCATGTTTGCTCACCGTTTCCCAATCCTGGTCAGCATTTGGCATACAGCTGTGGGTCTTACAGGAACCCTTGGCACACCCAGGAGGGGTGGGGCTAGTTCAGAGAAGAACCCCAAGCAAGTACCAGTGACAAGACCATCTCAGCGCTGGGAGCCCAGGGACCAGACCTGATTTATGCCTAACATCTTTGCCCTCCTGGGTTTTCACAAAGACTTGGAGGACAGTGGCTTTCCCAGTCTTTTCCAGCATGAGAGTCCTTTTGAAAACCATAAATTAATCTGGAAAGACCGGAAAATTTTCATGAGATCCCCTCGTGACAGTAGTTTCACCTTTAGTATCCTTCGAGAAAAATGTACAAATAAGAATGCGGTTCTCAAACACCTTGCAATAATTCTGCATTTCCCCCCTGATAAGGTCTGCAGTTTACAGATTTGGAACTTTCTTTAGTTATTTTGAGAATACAGTGGTGGTTTTCCATCCAAACTTAGTGATCGCATTTACTTATTTTTTTCCCCATTCACTTACTTATGGCTCCTCAATGATCTCTGTATTGAGATCTCTGTATCAACATCTATATAATGAGCATCAGGTACACAATATTGGGTTAATGTAATTTTGGCACTATAACACAGCTCCCACATTCTTTTTTTTTTTTTTTTTGCGGTATGCGGGCCTCTCACTGTTGTGGCCTCCCCCGTTGCAGAGCACAGGCTCCGGACGCGCAGGCTCAGCGGCCATGGCTCACGGGCCCAGCCGCTCTGCGGCATGTGGGATCCTCCCGGACCGGGGCACGAACCCGTGTCCCCTGCATCGGCAGGCGGACTCTCAACCACTGAGCCACCAGGGAAGCCCCCACATTCTTTTGTACACCCCACATTCGTGTATGTGTGCATTAGTAGCTGTATATTCTTAATAACATAATAAGCACCTGGGAACCCATGACTCCACTCAAAAGCTAGGAACTTTCCAATAAGTTACGTTTAGCTAAGTGGTCCTCCCCCAGTCCGTCCCCATGCTCCCCCTCAACCCAACCGCATGCTGAAGCCTATGTCCATTGTTGTCCTTGATTTCCATTTTATATAGTTTTGTCTTCTCTATGCTCAGAGTGTCTAACACAGCAATCACTTTAATCTGTGGAGCACCTCCTATGTGCCAGGCGCCACATTAAGTACTTTATACCCCTAACCTCGTCCAGGTCCCACCCTGTGGTAAGTGGCAGCCATCCTTTGTCCCCATTTGCAGATGGGAAAGTTCAGAGAGGTGGGGTGCCTTGTCCAAGGTCACCTTGCAAGTACTGATGATGTGGGATTGGACCCAAGTCTGTCTGATGGCAGAGCCAGTGCCGCCAGCCCCTGCACCATCCTGTTCTGAGCCCCGGCCTTGGAAGGCAGGCTGCAGCGGGTATTCTGCCAGCAACGTGGGGATCAGACAAGCTTTTGGTAGCGAGGACTCTAAAAGGTTGCAACACACCCAGGGTCTCGTTCACGAGGTACAAAGACCTGTGCTTCAGGTGTGGGGGACCCACTGTCTCTTGGACATCTCAACGTGCCTTCGTCTCTTCTTGGCACTTTGAGGGGGGCTCCCTATGTGTGGCAGCTGGAAGCAGGAGTTGACAAGGAAGCCAAAGATGCAGCAGAAACAAACCCGGAAGGAGCTTGGCTTTAAGTCCCCTTCTGTGGCTCTGCTGGGACCTGGCTTCTTACACTACTTATGACTGTTGTCATTGGACATATGTGCCATTTGCTTCTTGTCTGTGTCCTCTGCTAGACTGAAAGCTCACTGGTTTTTCTCATCATTGTATCCCTATCAGTTGGCCTTGCACCTGGTGAATATTTGTAGAATGAATGAAAGAAGGTATATGGTATAGGGGATGGAGACAGGTGTGTGACAAATTTCAACTAGATGTGGAGGTTGCTGTTCTTGGGGAGGGTATGGAAGTCCAACAGAGGGAGACTGGAAACATCTGCCACCCAAAGAAGGTGGCATTGGATTGGGCGATCGAAGGGTGAATCGGAGTTTTCCAGGCGGGATAGGGAAGAAGGGTGTCCTGGGGGAGACAGCAGCATATGCAAAGGCATGGAAGAAGGAAGGGGGACACTGATACCTCAGGGATGACTTTTGATGGCCTCAAAGCCAATGTCTGTCACCAGGACAGTGTCATGGGCTTGGGTCCTTGGAGGCAGAGCTGAGCTGCCCTGAGACAGGGATCTGATTGCAATTAATAGGGCCCCATGCCTCCAAGGGCTCTGTGAGCTCTGGAGAAGCAGTGCGTCACGTCGCTTAGAGCTTTTGCTCTGGGGACAGACCTGGGTTTGAGTCTCAGCTCTACCACCTTCTTATTTGCTTCCCTTTCCTTACCTGGCACCTGGAGTTGTCCCAAGTCCCCTGGACCTCATCCCAGAACACACAATGGGACAGGAAGGTGGTGATGCCAACTGTGAAGTCCCTGCCGGGGGCCGGCTCCAGGTCAGACTGGGGGATCACAGTCAGATAGTAGATGCCTTCTCCAAAATGCAGGTCCTCTGGGCTCAGGATCCATGTGGACAGCCCATCTTCAGGAAGCGGGGGTCCGGATCAGTCTGAAGCCTCATGGAAACTGGACTAACATGACGGGAGAGGGGCACCAAGATGCCTTGGCAGGGAATCTGATCCTGATGGCTGCCCTGATGTCCTAGGAGTACCCTCTCCTCCTGAGACCAGGAGCATGGAAGAAGAGGCACTCCCAAGTCAGGGTGCTGAGCACAGCTGCCAAGTCAGACTGACCAGGGCTCAAATTCTGACTCTGTCCCTTCTTGACTGTGTGACTTTGGGCCAGTTACTTAACCTCTCTGTTTTTATCTGAAAAGTAGAAATTTTATTCTTCTTCATCCCTAAGGGCTATTATGAGGATTGTAATGAGTTCAGTTCTGTGAGTGCTTGTCAGCTTCTTCAGGGCAAGTGTTCACCTAATATCACCTAGTAATAGTAATAATACCACCAACAGAAATAAGCACTGAATGTAGCAAGTGTTTTCCTGTTTTTCTTTTTCCCTATGGCCCTGATTCTCAAGTTTTAAGCTGGTCACAACCCCCAGGAAGCAGCTCAAGAAACTGACCCAGTGGTGGGACTACCTGGAACAGCCGTTGGCAGGAGGTGAGCTTGGGCGTCGTCGCTGGTCACGCTGGGGTGGTAGCCGTAGCCCAGGCTGAGCATGAGTGGGATGTCAGGTCTCCAGTGCAGCTGGATCCCCAAAGCCACACCCCCTGAAGTCAGGTTCACCCACAGAGCTTCAGGTCTGGTCAGGTTCAACACAGTTGGCTCGCTGTGTCCTTCTGAAAGCTGAGGCAGCAGGATCTGTCATCAGAAACAGTCAAATCAAGGGTGTGCCAGGACAGGAATGCCAGTGAGCGTCAGGGCTGCTGGGCAGGGTGAGCCCCTGGGGACCCGAAATCCACCCTGCGCTCTGCTCTTTCCACTAGTTTCCGGGGGCTGCCGTGACAAATGACCACAAACCTGATGGCTTGAAACAACACAAATTTATTCTCTTATAATTCTGGATGCCAGAAGCCCAAAACCAGTCTCACAGGGCTGCAGTTGGCAGGGCTAGTTCCTTCTGGAGGCTCCAGGGGAGAATCCCCTTCTTTGCCTATTCCAGCTTCTGGAGATGCCTGCAGTCCTTTGGCTTATGGCCCCTGCTTGCATCACCCAACCTCTTGCTTCTGTCATCAAATCACCTTTTACTTTTCTGGAGTCAACTCCCCCTCCGCCTGCCTCTTAAAAGGACCTCTTGATGACACTGGGCTCACCCAGATAACCCAGGATCATCTCTATATTTCAGGATCTTTAACTTGAATCACATCTGCAAAGTCCCCTTTTGCTACGTCAGGTGATGTATTCACGGCTCAGGGATGAGGATGTGGATAGCTTGGGGACGTTTATTCAGCCAGTACTCATCGAGCTGTTCACCCCAGCTTGGGGCTGCATCTGCACAGAAAGTGCACAAGGATGGCATATGAACTAGTGGTGGTGTCGATCAAAGAGTGGAACAAGTAAGATTAAGTTAGGAGCACAGGCCGCAGAGGCACAGAGACCTCTGTTTGATCTTGACTCTGCCCTGTATTAACTCTGGGACCTCTGACCAATTAACAGACCACTTTGAGTATCAGTTCCTTTTCTTTTTCTTTTTTCCTCTTTTTTTTTTTTTTTTTTGGCCTCACTGCACGACTTATGGGATCTTAGTTCCCCGACCAGGGATCGAACCCAAGCCCTCAGCAGTTAAAACACGGAGTCCTAACCACTGGACCGCCAGGGAATTCCTGAGCCTCAGCTTCTTGTCATCAGTAGAATACATAGACTCACGGAGACTATTCAGAATGTCATCATATACAAAATACTGAGTCAGGTGCCAGATACACAGTAGCGCTCACCAATTAGTTGCTGCTACTCCTCTGCTTTTACTGTTACATTAGAATTTCTCACAACCACTGTCCATTTAATCAGCTCTCCAGCTTAACTGATGCCCTCCATCCCCTTTTAAAAACAGACTGATTAATGCCCACCATGCACTTTTTATTTGCTCCTGGTGGCCCTCTACGGTAGACACAGGAATATGCCACCCAGCTCTCCCTTCTAGGAAGGACCTCCTACCCAGTCACAGGGAGTATGGTCAGCAGACAGGCTCCAGCTCTCAGCTCCTTTAGGGTCTGCCCTGAAGAATTTATTACTTATATTCCCTAGAAGCGGAGGACCTGCCATGCCACGCAGGGCCACAAGGGAAGCACTCGGTCAGGATGCAGGAGCAGGCAAGGGGGAAAGCGTAGTCCACAGCTTTATTGGGGTTTCCACAGGAAAGGCAAGACAGGGCATAGAAAACAGCTTAGGATTGGCCAGTCTGAATAATTCCAGCAGACTTTGGCTATAGGGCTGGTCTCTAGTTGGTACCTGGCCCTGGGATGATTTGGGGCAGAGCTTGAATATTGGCCTGGTGTGTGAGTGAGATAAAGGGGGTGGTTGGGGTATAGACTCAGGACTGGTTGGCGTTCACATGAAAGGTGTGCCCTGGCAGAGCCCTTGCTCTCTCTGAGAACTGGCTGGCCCCGGGAGGGGCAGTCTCTCCCCACCAGCAAGGTTTCTAAGGTATCAAAACATCATAACATACAGAAGATAGCAAACACGATTGCTAGAGCCTTGGTGGCTGCTACTTGCTGCAGAGCCCCCTCTGGGTTGACTGAGCCTCTGTGGAGTCCGGATTGTAGTCTGACTTCTGTCCAATCCTGTTTTCTTTCTTCACTCGCCACAAGCATTGATCTCTAGCAAGCATCTTGCACCACAAACACCTTCTCAGTGCCGGCTTCCAGGGAACCCAACCTACAACATCTCTCTAGTAATCCTGGCAGCCCCTCCTACCTGTCAGGCTGTATGCTCAACAATAGACAGCTGTGTCTGATCCCACACCTGCTAACGTCCATCGTACTTGTGATTGTAAGGGTCTGTTTCGATGATAGCTCTCATAGAGTGATAAGTTAACAAAGTAGGAGTGTAAAAGAACTATTTGCATAAAAACTTAAGTTGAAGGCTTTGAGAAGACTCAATAAAGATGAGTGGGGAAAAATTGTTATTGAATTAGTCACTGATGAGAAAACTGTAGAAGATTAGAAAAAAAGTCATTAAAATCTCAAAAGAATCTGAACTCGTACCAGTGTGCCTACATTTTTTATTCACTTTAAAGAACATCTAACCATGTTCAGGGGATGATTTATGTAGTGAAGATGATTAAAATTCCAATCAACAGATTTAAAGAAACTTTCAGTTGTACACCTTAAGATTGATGATGACGTACATTTATAGTTTTACGTTAAAATACAATGCTTAAGGGAGGATAAAGATCATTTTTAATGATTCTCTTCTTTAATCTTTTTCTTTTTTTTTTTTCCCATAACCGACCAACTTTTGGTCCCAACCAAGTTGAAAAAGAAGACAGAAGCACCTCCTGACTTCTGAGAGCACCCCAAGTCTACCTTGATACCCTCCGACAGATTCTTCACAGGGATGAGCTGTCCACTAGGGCTGGTCAGAGGGAGGCCACCAACAGTTCCACTGACATCGAAGTGACTTCGTGCTGGGAATGGGTTCTTTGGGAAACTCTTCATCTGAAACCAGGAACAAAGAGTGTCAGCCAAGGGCCCCGAAGGCCCGAAGGTGACTAGTTCCCTGTGTGAAGGATGAGGTTTCCTAAGATGGGATGGACAAGTGGCTCTTGCCCTGTGGGGTGACTGGGAGGGCCCCCCGCCTTTAGCTGCTGCTGTCTGTCCTGGTATGTGTCTTCCCTTCAGGATTGTGGCTTCAGAAAGCTGGGCCTAGAGACCCAATCGGACTTGTTACAGCTGAGCAGTTACTGGGCTATAAACAGTCTGAGCCTTTCTTCCTGCAAAGCCAGCAAGTCTCTAAGAGAAAGAAGTTTGTCTGCTTTCTCTGAGGCTCAAGGAGCAGAGAGTCAGATGTGCCCTAATTTGGGAATGGAAAGAGCCCTGAGTTTACTGTTTCCTAGCTATGGAACAAAGTCTGAAGAGCTTAATTTCCAATGACTAACTAAACCAGGGCTGCTGGAGAAATTCCACAGCACAGTAGAAAGAGGATGGACTGGGGAGTCAGAGGCCTGCCACTTTGCTTGTGGCCTCAGGCAAGTCACTGAACCTCACCTGTAAAATGGGCATAATAATTCCATAATTGACAGGGTTGTTATCAACATAAATGAGCAAATATATGTGCAGGTGCTTTGCAAACTCTAAAGGGCTGTTCCCAGGGAGATTCCTTCCGTTGTTACCCTTATGTCCACAGGCACCCTACCATCCTCCATGGAGCCAAGGGAGGGGGCAGCAGGCAGGGTGAAGGTCGCAGAGCTGGCAGCAGCAACGTGCACAGGGGAGCCTCGCTAACTCCGGGGCTGTATTCTTTCCACAAGGTGAGAACAGAGGTGCCAGGAGAGAGGGGAGAAGGTCAGAGTCAGAGGAAGATCTGCCCACCTCTTGCTCTACAGGGATCCCGGCTTTAGCACCAGAGTGGGCGGCTCTTTTGTGATCCCTGTAGATAGTTCTGCGTATTTACATCAGTAGGAGCAGCATAGAAGGCAGCCAATGTCTCCACTCTGGGCTGGCGGCTCCCTGAGGACAGGGCTGTGGCCAGGTTTGCCTACTGTGGCACCCCAGTGCCTAGAGCAGCGCCTGCCTCATGATGGTGGTCAATACGTATTTTGTTGAATGAATAAATGAGCTTGGCTGTAGACATTTCCCCAGACTTATCTCCCCTACCTACTTGACCTCTGATGTCATGGGCTCCCATAAAGCCATCTTTACTGGCCTTTGACCTCATCCCATCCGAGTAGGCTGGGGATCTGGTTTCAGACCCTAGTGCTGATCCGGATGCTGCTCTGGGAAACTGCCCCTGGGATCCAGGAGAGCACCCCTGGCAGGAGGAGCCAAGGGAGGGTGCTTGGAGCCGGGGGTCTCAGCGGTGCCTGCAGCGTCGTCCAGCCCACGACTGTCAGGAGGAGGGATGGAAGGGGGAGGGCATCCCCAGGTACTGGAGGAGGGCTCAGTGAGTGGTAGGCAGGAGCTCCACGGAGAAACTCCCAAGGCAAGTGTGTCCGGAATCCCCTCAGGTCCACGGAGCAGCAGGCTTGCCAGACACACTCTGGGTGAGGTTAAAAGTGGGCTAGTCCCCTTCATTCTGCTCCCTCACCCGCACAGCCCAACATGACCCGTCTCTCGGGACACATGTGTGGCTCTGACACTGGCGTGGTGCTCACCACGTCCCTTCCTGTGCTGCACAAACACCCAACACGGGGACCTTCTCTTGGTGAAAAGCCCTTTCCACTCTAGGTCCCATCCCTTCCCCCACTGCCAGGCAGGTCTCCTGGGCTCTGCCTGTCACAGGGTCTTGGGATGTGGGTGTGGCATGAGCCAGGTCAGGGGATGCCACAGTGTAGCTGGTTACCTGTTTGTGTACACGGAGATGGAGGGGGCGGCCAGCATGGCTGGAAGGCCCCCGGGCAGTCCCCACCCGGCAGGACGGCGGCCTGCATGTGCCCCACAGCTCCTAGCAGCTGGGGCACTATGGCTGTCTGGAAAAGGAAGCAGGGGACACTGCTGTGGACCGGTGTCCGTATACCACCTCTGGTTACTGCCACCAGGCTAGTGAGCCCTTTGGCAGGGACTGGCAGAGGAGCAAGGCGGAGACCATGATGGAAGGCCCCTTCCTGGGCACCAGGCGCTGTAGGGAGCCAAGAGTGAGCACTTAGAAGATTCCAGGCTCTGCCAGCAGGTGCTTTACCTCCCCTGCTTGGCAGAGGGGGAGACAGAGGCACAGAGAGAGTGATGACTTGCGGTGGCCACGCACTGATAGGGGGAAGTGCCGGGATCACGGCAGGGCTCACTGTGCGCCTGTCCGTGCTGCTCCATTGGACCCTGACATCTGCCCACAGCCCAGGTCTTATTCGTGGGGAAATGGAAAGTCACGGGGTCACCCGGGCTCAGACTCCAGTCGCCATGCAACCCAAGCCCTTGGGTGAAGATGTGGCGTCGCTGAAGCCAAGGCAGGCGTGGGGAGCAGGAGGGCTGGACGTCTGTGCAGAGTTCCTATCAGTGCGCAGGCTGCGCGTGTGTGCATGCGTTATGTCTGATGGGTGTGCGACCGTACATGCGTGAATGTGAGTGTTATGTGTGTGTTGAGGGGGACTGGGTGTGAATGTGTGTGTGTGAGTGTAAGTGTGTGAATGTGTGTCTGAGTGAATGTGGTTTGAGGGTGTGGGAGTATAAGTATCTGAGCATGAATGAATGTGCGTATGTGGTTTTGTGTGTGACTGCAACCATATATGAGAGTCTGTGTGTTTGTGTGACTGTGTGGCCCTGTGTGAAGATAGGAGTGTAAATGTGCATGTGTGTGAGTGTGTGCTGGAGTGTGTGCTTCCCGATGTATGTGAGCATAAATGAGTGCCTAGAAGTGTGTGTGAATGTGTGTGTGTGATTGAAGGTGTGTATGAGTGTTAGTGTTCGTGGGTGTGTGTGAGTGTGTGGATATATGTTTGAGTGTGTTTGTGTGACCACGTGCGAGAATGTGTGTGTGAGTTCTTCTTGAATGCAGTGATGGCTCCGCATGGTAAAGGGCTGTGGAGCAGCAGGTAATGGGTTCTGTGGCTCCGTCATGATGATGTCCTGGGGACTGCGGCCGCATGAGGCTGTGCTGCAGCTCTTCTTACTCTGGGGGCTGCCTCTCTTCTAAAGATGTTCTGTATCCTTGGCTAAATGAACCAGGAGTTGGATTTAAACTTGCAAAGGTGAGCCTACGATCTCTCCAACGGGTGGCCTCTCCAGGATGAGGCAGAGCTTGTCCACCTACTACAGATGAGGAGATGAGGCTGCAGGAAGTTGTGTCACTGGCCCACGTCACAAGGCTTGTGAGTGACAAGGTCAGGGTTCAAACTCAGGCCGCCTCTTTTGAAGGCTGCACTTGGCCTGCTGTACCACACTGCCTCCCAGAAGCTCTAGTCTCTGGAGCCTTTCTTTCAGCTCCTAGAAGGGACTTTAACCTCAGTGCCTCAGTTTCCTCATCTGCAAGATGTGGAGAAAGATCCACCTAGAAGTGCTGGTATGAGCTGGGCACGCGGTAAGCGTGACGTCTGTGTCTGGGCTGGGACACCTACCTGGCTGCCATTGGCCCCTGCAGGCTCTTCTGGTCTGTCCCTCAGGGAAGCTTCCAGCACGCTGCACACAGCCTGGAACCAGGTCTCCGGTGGCCTCCTGGTGCCTCTGGTCCTCAGGATGGGCCTCGGCACTCACTGCCAACAGGGCCTCACTGGCATGCTGCAGAGCCCGGCTGGCCTCCTGCTGGGCTCACCCCAAGGAGGAGGAAGAACAGCATGCGCCCCTGCCTGGGTTAGATCAGCCTCTGGGCCATTCCAGGGACCAGCGCTACAGTGGAGGGGAGCAAGATGGGGGCTCAAGCCAGGGAAAATCTGGGCTGGGCCCGTCACACAAGCTGCCTGTGTCGCTGACTTGAGGCCAGGTGTCTCTTCCCTATCATGTGCTAAGTTCCTTCAGGACACTAGCCTCATGCATCTCTGGATCTTTCCCAGAGTGCCTTGCACAATGCCCAGCACAGAGTAGGCATTCAGTAAACATTCACTGACTTGAGATAGCCGGCCGGCTGGATGGCAGGCTGGATGGCTGGCTGGCTGGATGGATGGACATAGCACTTACTCCGATTTTGTAATTATATGTGTATTTGTGAAACGGTTTAGTAACTGGCGGGCCCAGTTGTCTAAAAGTGCCATGAAGGCAGAGGCCATGTCTATGTGATTTGCTGATGAATTTTCAATGAGTTGCATGGTACCTGGCATATACTAGGCATCGGGGAAGCACTTATTGAATGAATGAAAAAATTAGTGTGTGGATAAATGAGTGGAAGGGTGGAGAGACGGATGTCTATGTACGTGTATAGATGTATGTGCATAGAAGGGATGCATGAGCAAATGGATATGTAAAGTGGGAAGTATGATATTAGGGTGATCAGGGTCCCAGAAATAAAGGTCAGCATAGCAGGCTCCAGGACCAGGAATGTGAGGGGGACAACCTCCTGACAGAGTGGGTGGGGCAGAGCCAAGACAGCTGTCCCCTTTACCGCTTAGGCTTCTTTATTGACATTTGTCTGCCACAGCGTTGGGAACGTGGTGATTCAATTTGAGTTCTCCAAGAAGCAGGCCCTAAGGCAAGAATTTGAACAACCAGTCATTTATTTGGAGATAATCCCAGGAAACGCTGGAAGCAGAATGGGGAAGTGAGACAGAGAAGGGTAGGAAGCCAGTCCAGGGGGTGTGATCAAGCCACTTACCTGGGGCTCAGTCCTACTTGGGAGGTCTCCACCAAGAGGAGCAGGGGAGCCGGGGTATCTGTACCCCAGCCCATTAGTCACTGAGAACTGCATTGACCCCCTGATATGTCCAACCTGCCATGTGGGCAGGCAGAATGGACTCTGGAGGGGAGGTCAGAGAAGGCCCCCAGGCAAAGAAAGGCAAGAGCTGGCAGCTGGACATCACAGTGCACTCAAGTGGGGGACATGGTCGGGTCAGCAGCAGCATCTGGACACACCCTTGACCACCCAATGATTAGTTAGATTCAGGTGTGCACCGGCTGGTGGGGGAGTGAGGTGTGTGAGCACACAAGCAGAGGGAGACACGGGGCTGTGAGAGGGGCACCTTCCCTCCCTTGGCATCGCCCATGTGGGACCCTTGGGAACAAGAAGGCAGAAGTCTTGGAGGCCCTGTGACTGAGGGACCTGCGACCTGGGTTGGGGTTTGTTGTCAGCCACCCACCGCAGAGGTGCACGTCCTATTGCCTGGCTCAGCGGGTGGGAACTACTCACCTGGGCCAAGGGCGTGAGCTCCTCACTGTGGCGGATCACCTCTTTCAGTGCCTCGGCCAGCTCCTGCACCTTCTGCATGTCCCCCAAGGTGGTGCTGACCACAGGCAGTGACCCCGCAGACACAGGATGTGCTCTCTGACCTTGGCATAGACGTAGGAAGGTGGGGAGAGGAAATGTAATTCCAGTGGCTTGATGAAGCTGTTTCAGAAAGATTTGGGGTCTGAGAAAGTGACCAGGCTCATGTGGGGTTTTCCAAAGCCGGTAGACTTCTTCTTGTCTCCTAGGATGTGTGGTGGGCAGAATCATAGCCTCCCAAAGATAGCTACATCCTAA
>NC_139013.1:51505948-51660325 GCF_964374135.1 Grampus griseus
GCCGCTCTATCTAAAGCAGCGCCCCTGTCCTGTGTCTTTGTTTACCAGCTATCTCTACCACTAATTATAAATACAGTGAGGTCAGAGACTTCCTCTCTTTTGTTCACTGCTGTATATCTAGGACCTAGAACGGAGCCTGACGTTCAATACGTCTGCTGTAAGAGTGAATGAATGAATGAATATCCTTTGTATCCTTAAAGGGGACCCGCCTATCATTGGAATCACTTCATTGTAGTGTGCGGACAATCACGACGTTCTTGAATTGTAATTGACAACTCATTTTTATATGGTCACACTTCCCTGCCCCTTACTGGAGCAGCTAGCCTGGCGTCTCCATTTAGGGGGACACAGGTTTGAAATGAAACCTGCTTACCTTCCTTGAATTGGTCCCTTCCAGGCTCAGACCCAGTCGCGGCCCTCTGAACAGCCCTGCTTTCCATGTCCATCTGACAGGCACCCCATGAAAACCACAATCCCTTGGGTCTGAGAATGGGGCCCCTCCACCTTCGCCTAGTCAATGGATTCAGTTTATGTCCTTGTGGTGTTTAATGCCGGACCCTGGGGAGCACCCTTGCAACACTCCTGGAGCCTAGGTTTGCAGGAAGGTCCCAATCTGACTGGCACATTTTCAGAGCTCTTGTGAGGGTCACAGAATGCCAAAGGCCATTGGGAGGAGACAAGGACTCAAACGGGCCCGCCAAGGACCAACCACCCCCAAATCGGAAGAGCAGAGGCAATGTGGGCGCTCACCCCGTCTCTCCTGCTGATGCCCTGCTGCTGTCTTGGGTGTGGGTTGTGGTGACAGGACACTGGCTGGGGCACTGAAGTGGGGTGGCATCAGCATGCTCCGTCCTCTCCTGTAAACCTGTGCAAACAGGTCTCGTCTCAGCTCAGCATGCTCTGTGACATCGCCCATTCCCAGCTACCTCCCGCAAAGTGGGGTCAGTAGCATCGTGGATGGTTCTGTGAACCAGGCCACCCCTGTCCTGAGTGGCTCCAGGGGTCGGGGCTACTCCGAGTGTGCACTGAGGAGTGGTATCCTGGTAGCAACCCCACGTGGTCACACTTCTGCATATCCTCCTCCATTTAGCCCGTTCCACGTCCCTCATGCCACGATAGAGGTCGTTTTGGCCTCCACAGTTGTGGAGAAGATAGGGAGTTACTGCTTCTCACCTCGCTGAGATGTGTGGCAGGGTCTGTGTGCCTGGGGGCAGGGCTTCAGGGTCATCCTGCAAACCTCTCTCACACATGGAACATATTCTTTGCAGCTCCCGGAGAGAGACAGGCACCTATTCTTGGAGAGGATGAGCCCAGGAGCTGAGGGGAGAGCTAGTCCCAAGCCGGTACCTGACTCCAGGCAGAAGCAGTACTCCAGGAGCCCCAGGGCGGCGGAAGTGTTGCAGAAGATGGCAAAGCTCGTCAGAACAGTGCCCTCCTCTGGGGCAGTGGTACAGGTGGGCAGTGGGAGCTGATCACGTAGGTGCCCTCCCTGTAGGCGTGCCGGCTCACTGCTGGGGAGAGGAGACGGAGGGTGCTTAGGGGGCTGTGTGAGGCGCACAAACTCCGCCATGGTTCACGATCTCCTGGGAGCTTGTTCAACATGCAGGTTCCCAGGCTCCTCTCCAGGGCCTCAGACCTCTCTGTAGATTCTGGGGTGGGGCCCAGAAATCTGCATATCTAACAACTCCCACGCCCACCCCCTCACCCCCTTGATGCAGGGCATTCCAGGGTCTCTGAGAAACTGGGCAGAGATAGAATCCCAGTCCTGCCATTTACTATCCATGTGACCTTGGCTTTCACCTTTTTAAGAATCAGTTTCTCATCTGTAAAATGGGGCTAATAATAATAGCTTCCTCCCAGGGCTTTAGTGAGGAGGGAGTATATCGGGAAACAAGACTTGCTCAAGAGACCGAGTTAGGACGGGCCACAGCCAGGATCTGGAAACACGCAGAACTCCCCCCAAACCATGGGCTCCCATAGCACCATGAAGAGCCCCCAGCTAAGCTGCGCCAATACCCCACACCACCTGTTATAATCACCTGGTTTTTCAAAAGGAGTGCACACCTGGAAGAGCTGGGCATAGAGGATTTTAATCAATTAAAATGAATTCCCTGGCCTATACTTAATTCAGAAGGTTTGGGGTGAACCCAGGAGTGTGCATTTTAAACTAGTACCCCAGGTTATCCTGGGCAGGTGGTCTGTGGGCCACTTTGAGAAATACTGAATCAAAGGAATGCACCTGAAAAAGAATAATCACCCCATTATTTATCTTTTTGAGAGTCTACTTTTCCTGCTGCTCTGGGCTTGTTTTAAGTGAGAAGCACTGAATCGCCTGGCAGGACATGCAGGCTGCCCACCCCACTGCTTTTACCACTGGTGGTGTGTCATCCACCCTGCATCATACAGTTCAGAGGCGGGTGTTTCTGTTCTGCCGTTTGCATGAGAGGAAATTGAGGCACAGAGACCTTGAATCCGATGCCTGAAGTCTTCCAGTTAGAAGGCAGCGGTGGTGGAATTCACACCAGAGCCTGTGTATGGCCCCCGCCCTGCACTGATGTCCCCTGTTTCAGCGCTCCTGGGTTTGTCTTGCTCACTGTCTGCAGAAGACAGGATCTGTGACATGAGACTGAAGGAGGCCTTCCCACCTCTGACTCTGGTTCCGGTGGCCTGGCTGCTGGTCCTCAGGAAGGAGCTGTTCAGCAGCAGGGTGGTGGTGTCGCTCTGAAGGAGGATTAAAAAACGTGGCCAGAATCCTTGGAGTCTGCAGGCCGCCGGGAGGGGCTCGGCCTGAAAGAGAGCACAGCCCAGGGCCCCTGAGGCTGCAGCCAGCCTACAGGACTCAGCAGGGCAGTGGCTTCTGACCCTGGGAGGCCTTTCGGATTTGTCTCCAATGGATTGACGGCAGTATCACCTGCTTTCCTGAGGTCAGCCCAAATAGCTCATCTCCAGCCGCGTTAGAGTGTTTGTCCTTGTCCAGGTTCCCTGGAAGCAGAGTCTGAGACAAGGATCTGTGTGCAGGGCATTTATGAGGGAGGGCTCTCAGGCAAACCCAGGAGGGCAGGGAGGGAAGCCGAATGGGGCAGAGAATGAAACAAGGCAAAGAAGTGGTTTCGGGAGGCATCCAGCTTCATTCAGCCTGATCCCATGGGGAGCTCTGGAGCATAAGCTGCACCACAGAAATTGTCTCACTCAGAGCCCGGGGGGCTACGCTGTTAGACCCCACAGTTATTGGCCAGCGGCCGCCCCATCGCAGCTGGGGGATGCCTGTGCATCAGCCTGGTAAGGATGGGCTGGGCACCCACAGCATCTGCTGCGATGTTTCCCTATTGTTTCTGCTCCGCTGCATCCGTTCTGTCTTCTGACCAATGCTCCCCAGCCCCCGACTCCTACTCCTCGGGCTCTGAGTGGAGTTGACCAAACCCCAGCTCAGTCCTGGGCATGTGACTCAGGTCTGGTCAATCAAAGTGAGAAGACGTTTCTGTTTTTGAGAGGCTGCCAGTGTCCTCGCCTTCTCCAGCAGGGTGTCATCTAAATACCAGCTGAACACGGCTGCTGCAGACTTGTCCCCCATGGTGACCTTGAGCAATACGCCCCTGCTGGCATTCACTGGCCTGCAGTTCTCCTCACAGCTGAAAGGGAGACAGAGAACGGAGCAGGGATGCTCCCTCAGACGTTGTGGCCGCCCGCCTGGTCTTTTGTCCAGTTCTTCTCAAGTCCTTTGAGAAGGTAGGAAATGGCTTTGTGAAGTGAAAGATGGAATAAAAACAACTTCTGCCCCAACCAAAACCAGGTCACGAAGATGAAGCGATTCGTTCCTGCCTGAATTCCCATTTCATTCACTGCACAAGAGAATGACACGGAAAGTGCGTGAGGCTGAGAGAGGACCCTAGGCTCCGATCCCGCCCCTGCCACTTGTGAATGACTGCTTTGCACAAGCCACTTAACCTCTCTGAGCCTCAGTTTCCTCACCTGTAAAGTGAGGGGATAAGAGCAGTCAATTTCCATGATTCTTTCTAGTGCTGATAATGATCAGTGAGTCCTGTGATTTTACAGCACACGTGCCACATCCCGTTGTCATTAGCTTAGCCAGTGCTGACCACAACCCTATGAGAATCCCCATATCACAGACGAGCAAACTGAGCTCAGAAAGTTGTGTGATGAGTCCCAGTGACACAACTCCTGAGTGGGGGATGGAACATGGGCCCACACGTCTGGACCCGAGCCCTGGGCCTTCTGTGTAATGTCATATTCCCTCACATGAGCCAGTGAGACATCACTGACTCCTGCTGTGTGCAACCCATCCCCAGTCCTTTTAGTAGGAGCTTTAAAATAGCTCTCGAATCTCCCCACTTCTGTCTTCACGTCTACCCTAGTGCAAGTGAGCCAGACATTCCCCATTTGCCCCTGCAGCCCACTTGCCATCAACTCTGTGGCTCTGTGCGCCAGGGACTGATCTCCATAGACTGCATCACCGAGTCTCCACACCTGCCAATGGGCCCAGCCAATGGGGAGCATTGAGAGGAGAGAGGTTGGGATAGCTATTCACCACTTTCCCTGCTCCTTACCAAATGGACTGCAGTTGGCAGAGGCCGTGTTCCTCTGGCCAAGGCCACAGCTCGTGCCGGGGGCACCTCTCCCACAGCTGCAGCTCCCAAGGGGGTTCCAGAGATGCCATCCCCTTCTCTTACCCCTGCAGGCCTAAGAGGGACAATGGCTTCCTCTTGTTGTAGTCCTGCATTGTCATCCCTGGTTGATCCCCTTATCCCTGCCCTTGTCTGTAAATAGACCCTTTATCCAACTCCCCTCCGTTCCCAATTTCAGTGAGCCATCTGCTTCCTTCAGGGACCCAGCTGATGGCCGCGCCACCTTGAACTCTCACCTTGATTCCTGCAAGTGCCTAAGCAACCTCCCTGAGTCCTCTCTCGCTGCCTCCCGACCCCGCCCCAGCCGCTTCTCCACCCTGCTACCAGAGCATTTGGAAGCAAAACGTGATCGTGTTTCCAGCCTGCTTAAAAGTCTTGGGTGGCTTTCCAGAACTCTTAGGATAAAAGCCGAAATCATGTGTCTGACATAACCCTCAAGGCCCTGCCGGAGCCAGGCCCTGCCTGCTCTTCCTCCATTGCTCCAGCCACACCAGCCTCTTTCACTTCCGGATTATTGTATGCTCCCTCCCTTTACTGTCTGTCCTGTCTCCCGCCCTCCCTTTTCCTGGCCAAGTTAATTCCTCTTCTGTCTTCACATCTCTGCTGAGGGCAGCCTCCCTTGACCCCGAGTCGGGGAAGTTGTCATAGAGGCGTGCTCTCTCCTTCCATTCATTTGTGTGAACCACTGCTGATCACCAAGTAACCCCAGTGAGAACTGAGACTGGGTCTGGTTTTACCCACCACTGTATGTCCTACCCCTTAGTCAGTGTAGCCAGAGCTGGCACTCAGTACATGTTGGCCAAACGGCAGCCCTGCAGGAGTTTGCTCTGGTGCTCCCACCTGACTCGCGGCCTGAGTTCCAGGGGGTCAGACACACAGAGGCACTGCTTCTCCAGGTTCTCCAGCTCCCGGCCTCTCCAGACTGCCAGGCGCAGGGTAACAGCAGAGTCAGGCGTCGGCAGGCGGGACAGTGGCACTACCAACTCCCTCTGGTCTGTGCGGCGCAGCTGCCTCTCAACACAGTCGCTCCACTGAGCCCAGCAGTGCCCTGAGAGAGAGAGGTAGGCCAACACTGTGATCCACCCAGGCACCTTGAACTTGACACATGTGGCTACCTTCTGGTTTGGGGTTTTTAGAAGAAATGGGTCATGGATAAGAAAATTGGTTCCAAATAGAGATTCTTTTTTTTTCGTTTCAGGTTGAAGGAATGGTGCCACAGAAGAATGTTTCTGGGGAAATGACCCCCGCTTCACCCAGACTCTGAGCAAACCTGCAGGATGTGTTGGCTTGTTTTGCATCAGTGACTTGCACTGGTGAGCAGGCCAGCACAGAGCAGGAGAGGCTCCCAGAGGATATACAGCCCCGCCTGGGAGAAGGCGCCTTCTTGTCCCTGGTGTAAGTGATTGTCCACAGCTGTTTGTCTCTGTGCGGTACATTGGGGACCTGGGAGGCTGTATCTCTATCTGGGACGCTGCATGTCATCTCGTGCTTTGTACCAACTCAGTAAGTCTCTGTGTCCTTTGCCCTTCAACTCTGTTGATTAATGTGTATCCACTACCCCAACTACCCCTGATGTGTAGTCATTCACAGGATATGCCTGGGGTCAGGTCATCAGCTCAATCACCTAAAGCCTATATTTGTATCCTCTATTAATTCAAATAACAAGAACTAACATGCTGAAGGATGTCCTGAGCACTTACCGATTAATATCAAAAGACTTCAAATGTTACATGACTTTTGACCCAGTTATTCCATTTCTGGGAACTTGTTTATGAAAGTAACCACAGCCGCAAGTAAAGATTGAACTGTAAGGATGTTCATTACAGCGTTGTTTATAAGGGCAAATCATTTGAAATAACCTCAGTGTCCAAAAAGAGGACACTGGTAAATAAATGATCATGCAGCAACTTGACAGTCTATTATGCAGTTAATATGAAAATCAAGATGGAGAAGAAGATACCAAGACATGAAAATATGTGGGATACATTGTTCAATGAAAAAAAAGGGTAACAAAAGCAATATGTACAGTATGAATGGCATTCATTTTATTTCTAGAAGAGTGTGCATAGCTAGGATATATCTGTATAAAAAGGAGAACAACCATTTCTTAAAAATAAGTACTGGTGCTACCATCTTGGTTTGTCAGAAAAGGCCTCATCACTTCCTCCTTCTAAACTATCTTCTCAGTGGCATACCAAGAGCGTGAAGGTTAAAAGAGGGGTTCAGTCCAAGAGGGGAGGAGTATTTTACCACTAATGTTGTTTGTGGTGACAGTAAAAAAGCAGGCTGGTTTTAGGGTTTAACTGTTGTTCCTAAATTCTCTACAGATAGTGCCTCTCCTGGTTGCCTGCATTCAGGGCCACCCCCATCGTGGTTTGCCACTGCTTCCACCCACCTCCCATTTCTATGGAATTCACAATCTCTGGCACATACAAGGCACATAAAACGTCAAGCGTGAGTAATCCTGGTGTGAAGGTTAAGAAAAAGAGCAGCAAAAGCTGACCGCTGTCCATCACTCCGTGGTGAGATAGGACGGTTCAGAGTTCTAAGGTCACCTACCACATGCCCACTGGAAGCGAAAGTCCTTGTTACTATCTGGCCAGCCCAGAGTCACTGTCGTGAAAGGATCCAAGTACTGACCGGGTTCCACGCACAGCTCCACATCCCCTCTATCTCTCTGCAGAAAAAGCTGGTGAGACGCCCTCCGCAGCTGGCACCCCACCTTGCGCCCCAGAGCAGTCTGTGCCAGGGGTGGCCACAGTGTGAGGCATGGAGTGGAGACAGACCTGTCTGATCCCCCTAGCCTGCAGGGGATGGATCACTGGGTAAGTGACTAGGCCGAGTGCGGGCTGGGTGCCAAGGGTTCATCATGCGTTCAACTGCATTAACAGAGCCTGCTCTGGGCCAGGCCCAGTGCTTGAGACCTGGAGATAGAGGAATAGAGAGCCAGCCCCCGCCCTTATACCTAGTCTGACAGACAAGGAACCCAACAATTAAAATGCAGAGTGCTAACTGCTGCAGTAGAGAGGGCTCAGGGGATCGTGATAATAGATGAGGGAGGAAGTAGGTTGAGGACGGCTGTTCCCCCTAAGGTTTGACAGTGTCTGACTCCTGGGGCTGCTGTGGATCAGATGAGAAAAACGAGTGACGCGCTTCCTCTTGTGTCTGGAGCAGAGGACAGCGCGGAGCTATTACCTCTACACAGCAGACAGCTGGTGTCAGGGCAAGCTTCCCAGAGGACAGGACCCCAGGGCTATGGAGCCGGGGAAGGAGGAGGAGTGAGGGCGAGCTGGGGCAACGATGGAGAGCACGTGGATTCAAGGAAAGGGGTTGGCAGGCATGTGGTGTGTTCCAGGATCAGTTCTGGTTAGACCTGTTAAACAGCTCAGGCCCAGAGGGCTTGTCCTGGGAATAACAGGAGGCTGTGGCCGAACTCAGTCCCCAGGGGTCTCTCTGGTTTGAGAATAAAGCTCAACCCCCTTGCCTTGGCACCTGAGACCCCATGTGATTTGGCCTCTGTCCGTCTCTATAATCTCCTACATCCTCCCCGCCTCCAACAACAGGGCTCAGGGCCTTCTCATCTACATACCTAGACAGCTGTTGTTCTGCTTCCAGGATGGCTGACTGTCCTATCTTCAGGTCCCCACTTAAATGTTACCTCTCAAGAGCCCATGTCTGATCACATTTGCTAGTCCACCCTCTGTTAGTTGCTGTCACTGCTCTGTATTGGTTCTAGTTAGATGCATCACAGTTCTTAATTATATGCTAACTTGTGAGTTAGTCTCACCCACTAAGCTTCCTGAAGGCAGGGACCACATCTGTTTATTCCCCATTGTTTCCCCAGCCCCTAATACCAATCCTTGAACATTGTAGAGGCACAATAAATCTTGTTATTGAATAAATGCATGCATGAGCAATGTCAACAGCAAGGAGTCAAAGACTTAGTCTTGCTATAAATACCAAAAGACCTGGGCCTTTTTTCTCATATAAGCATTAAAAGCCATGAATTTCCATCCGAGCACTGCCTTAGCTGTATCCCATAAATTTGGATAGGTTGTGTTGTCATTATCACTTAAAATATTTTAAAATATCCTTGTGATTTTTTCCTTTGACCCATTGATCTTTTTTTTTAAGAAGTGTGCTGTTTAATTTCCAAGATGTCTGAGAGATATCTACGTATCCTAGATAACCTATTATTGATTTATAACATGCTGCTGTTGTGGTTAGAGGACGTGCTTCATTTGATTTCAATCCCTCTGGGTTTCTTTTTAAGCAGAAGAAGCCTCAGTGATTGCTAGTGCTCTGCTGTTAGCACCAAAAAGCCCAAATTCAAAACTAAAACAGAGTACTTAGACATCTTTTTCTTGTGAGGTTAAGTGTTTTAAAAAAAATACTCACATTCTTTTCCTGAGCCTTTGTTCCAGGTGGTTCTTGGAGACTGAAGGGAGCTATGAACACAGTAGGGATGGGTGTCAGACGTTGGTGGTGTTTATAAGGTCACCAAAGGGCAGAGCAGAGTCAGAGGGTACGCTGAGGATGCCCTGGGAGTATCTGCCTGTCTTTGGAAATGGTTTAGGGACACGCAGAGAATATTCAGGTTGTAGGAAATGGGTCAAAAGCAAAACCGTCATGTTCACCGCTGGGCTATAGACACCTCTTTGGCGGGTAAGAAAGAGGCGGGCAGCTGCCAATGGCAGGTAGAACAAGATTAAGGTCAGACTTGCAGCTGTTCGCCATTAATGTTTACCTGCCAGTTGAAGGGTGAGGGTGGGGAGCCCTCATCTCATATGCTATTTTCTGTGGTGCAAATGTTCCCATACAGGCAGATTTCAGGATACCAAGGTGACCTCACTGAATGCATAGTGGGAGAGATGGGCACAACCAGCTCTGGCAGGCTGGTAGGAGCTGGACTCAGCACGCCATGGTGTGTTTCTGGATCCATTCATTGGCGTCTTAATGGCTGTGCGAACCTCGGCAGGTTAGTTACTCTTTCTGAGTCTTAGGTGCCTCATCCGTAAAGAAGGCTGAAGGCAGCCCTTATTTCTCAAAGCTCCAGGAGGACTGAATGCTGTGCTGTATATATTAGTGCTTTGTCATCTATTCATCTGTAAAGAATATTAGTGTGTCAAGTTAAAAAAAATGGAAAAGGTACTCTCAGCTGATATGCTCTGAGGATATTGAAATGTGAGTTTGATTAATATCTAATTAAAGTGTAGTGATTAAGTTAAGCACTTAGGGTTGGTCATTCCATGTGATTCGCTAGGCCCTGGTGACTTGGATGTTTTAAGACCAGGGTATTACTGATCTTTAAAGAATTCCCTCTCAGTGAATTCTTATTCTCACAATGATAAGTTTGAAGGTCTGTAAAATCATACAAAACAAACCTAAAATGCCAGACACAGAGATCTTTCTTAACCGTAAGAAGGAAGATGGTCCAATAACCCTGAATGAAGAAATCCAGAGAAATTGTTGCTACCCTGATCCTGCCATGAATTAGCTGAGTGACTTTTGCAAAGTCAATTAACCTCCCTGGACCTCAAATTCCATACGTGGAAACTCCTAGGAGGGCTGTGGACAGTAAGTAGAACGGACATCTCATATTTTCTTCCCCCGTCCAGGCATCCATGCCCTCTTCTTTTGATAATGGCACTGACAGATGATATTTTCCCTGGGGAACCATCCCTCCCCACCCTCAGTCCTTTGGGTGAATCTGATCCTACGTCATGTTCCGGGGTGGACGTGTGATCCTGGTCTGCCCTGAGTACCACTGCCCTCTGGTCTCAGCAACAGGTCTAGGAGGGACCATGAACCAAGCTTAGACAAGTGAGAGGCAGCCTCAGGACTTGTTCTGAAAATATCAACACGGAGATGCTCTTTCTCCTCTGGGGTTAAGGACTGAAGCCTGCAGCCATCTTGCTACTACTTGGGAAGAGGGAGTCGGACTGAAGCCAACATAGAACAAAGAGATGGAGAGAGGCAGATTTCCGAAGACATTGCGTGGCTGGATCCTGCTGTGCCTAAACCCTGGACTTTTATTTTCTGAGTTGATAAAATTTCCTTTGGCTTGAGCCATTTTGAACTGCTTTTCTTTCTCTTGCTACTTAAAAGTCCAGGCAAACACAGTCAAGGTGAATTTTAAGACAGTGACATCTACTATTGGCTGCCTACCAACAGCCAATACCCTGCTCTTCCTCTTGGCTGTCAGAATCCATCTTCTCCCACAGAGCCTAAAAATGCTGGATTCCCAGCATCCCTTACAGCTGGGCACCTGACCCAACTTTGGCCAATGGTATCTAAAGGGAAGATTGCTGGGGACTAGTGGGAAAGATTTTTTTCCCTAATATAAAGAGATGCACAGGGGGACATGGGTTTCTGCTGCTGCTGGATAATGCTTGGTTGACAGGTGATGTCTGGAACTGCGGCAGCCATCTTGATTGCATGAGACACAAGCGTAAGGACCAAGCGAAAGCTCTGAGGATGGCAGAGCAGAATGACAGACTGAGCCTGGGTCCTCGCTGGTGACACTGAGCCACTGAACCAACCTTGGAACTAACTTCTTAGTTATGTAAGATAATAAGACTTGAACTTAAAGCCACTTATGTTGGGCTTTCTATTATTTGAAGCCTAAAGCAGTGTAACTAATACAAATTCGAATGTTTTAGAATTCTGTATCAATGGTTGGATGTTCTGTTGCTTACCTTATTGCCTATTTAGAGTAACCAGAGAATTCTTAATATCTGTGAAACAAAATAAGCATTCAAAGCTCTGTTTTAAGGGCCCCCTCACTAGATTCCCGAGGAAGTGCAATGCCCTAAACTCCTGGTCACAAGTTTTATACCCCCTTGCAGAAAATTCTTACCTGTGACAGTGACGCTTCCAATTTTCAAACTCAAGTTTGAGAAGGCGTTCCTCACCAGCGACCAGAAAGGCGCCTGCAATGCAAAGGGTGGAGAATTATGGGCATTGTAATAAATTGTTTAACTTGCTCTGAGACAGTTCTCCCAGCCTGTGCTTCTCCAGTCCTGTGATGGCAGCATCTGACTCTTTCATCATCAAAGAATTTAATGTATCCCTGATGTATGCCAGGCATGGTGCAAGGCTCTGGGGACACAGAGATGAATGAAACATGGTCCTTGTCCTCAAGGCCTTATGGTCTAGTAGGCATGTGGGACACTCCAGTGTGGGAATCGGCATGGAAGGCAGTGTGGGCATGGGGTTGGGGGTCTGCTTCTACCTTGGGGAGAGAAAGAAATGGTTAATGAGGTGGGGCAGGGGCTAGAGCTGAAGTTCAGAGGATGAGCAGGTGCTCATTTGCCAGATGAGAGAGGAGATTCCAGCAGAAGGAGGCCAATTACACGGTTTTAAAAGGGTCGAGAGAGTGGGGAGGGGAGAGGAGGATTTGTCAGAAGACTTGGAGAGAGCCGCTGCTACATGAGTATCCCCGCCCCCCTGCCTCCCTCATGGGGAAGAGGTGGTGGGTGCTACCTTCTTCTCTTCTCAAGCCTGGAGAGAAGGTCTTCAGAGAGGGCCCTTGGTGAGCTGGGTATGTGTTCTTTGAGGCTGGGAACCCCCATGGACAGGTTCCTTACTCATGCCCTTGGAATGATCTATGACGGGTGGAGGAGAGGGAAGGGGAGAGAGGAAAGGCAGCATTTCTGCATTTGGGAAATGACTACAGTCGGCTGGAAGCAGCCAAGGACTGGGGGAGAATTTTCTAAGGACCAGATGTTAGCCTTGGCGGGGGGGAGGGAGTGGAGAGGGTAGAGAGAACGAGGAGAACAGAGAAAGGGACCCTGTTGGTGACAGGAGAGCCCTGGACTGAGTGAATTCTTATTCTCAGTAGCTGTAGTTGTCTGTTCTCAGTTGTAGGTGTCTGACATCTGTAGTTGTCAGTTGTCTATGAGCCTCAAGAGCCCATGGAAGCTCCTACGAGAGGCGGCTGCAAACATCTGCTGGGCGGTGAGAGCAAGGCCAGCGCCACCAAGTGAGCACCTTCCTGTCCTGCCTGGTTCCCTGTCCTTCCCCCCTCACTCCCTTCATCCCTGGAGGTGTCCAGTCTGTTTTTCTCATGGGGAGGAGAAGACTGCTTATCATCTAAGAGAGAGCCCCAAAGTCACGGGTATATGGAGATTTTATCTCTTATCTCCTACCAAGTAGCTTTTATAGGAGTCAAAAATTAATTTGCATTTGAATTACAGCCTCTTTATTATATTTGCCATTGTCGTTCCATTTCATTTCCAGATTCTTCCTGTTCCAAACTGTACCTTTGGTACCTGGCAAAATTGCGATGTTTCTCTTCTTGACTCTGTCGTTCCTTCTGCCATCTCTTTTGCCACATCCCTTGCTGAGGGCATGGTAGCCCATACCTGCACATCATTACCCCCTTTCTCACACACCTCTGAGGTCCAGGGTAGCGGACCTGGGTGGGCTGGAGACTCTGCCACCTTCATCACTTTCCTGCCTGCTGACCTCACCACACTGCCCTCAGAGACACTCTGTTCTTTCCAGATTAAATGCACGTCAGCTGTGGCCTCCTGCCCTGGCTGGTGCCAGCCGGTCTGCTGCCCTATCTCTATTCCAGGCAGCCTCCTGATACCTCCTCTCTTGTCCCTCTCTCTCCCACCCTTTAGTTTTTACCCATCTCTCCCCCGCAGGGCGTGGACTGCAGTTTCCCGAAACACATTCTCCTCTAGAAATGATGGAAGAAATCCAAGTACTCCCGCTCTCTTCCAGTGGTTCTCAGTGGGGGTGATTTTGCTCCCCAGGGCACAGTTGGCAATGTCTGGAGACATCTGTAGTTGTCATGACTTGGGGGCTGGGGCTACTGGCACCCAGTGGGTCGAGGCCAGGGATGCTGCTAAACATCCTACAGTGGACAGGACGGTCCCCGCAACAAAGAATTATCTGGTCCCAAATGTCAGAAGTGCCAAAGTTGAGAATCCCTGTGACTATAAGTTCTATAACTGCAAGTAATATCTGTCTCTTCCTTATTTTGTGACCCAGGCTGGATGCTGTGAACCATCTTTTTGTCTGGGACACACTGAAAAACTGGCTGGCAGAACCCTGGACACCAAGTCAGGAAGGGAAGAGGAGGGAGGTTTGGAAGGGGAGCCACAAACTCCAAGTACCTTCAAGAGGAACTGCCACGTGGTAAGTCCCAAATGGCCCCCCAAGGCTCTCTTTCTCATGGGAGAAGGTTGCATTGAGTCCTGCCACCTCAAAGTTCAGCCTCTCCGGGATACCGTGAGCCGCCGAGACATTGACCAGTAGGTCCTGTCCAAGCTCCAAGTTGCCAGAGCCCAGGAGGCCTGCAGGCCTGACAGGGGCTCCACGAAGTGGATGGTGATGTTTCTGGAGGGGGCAGAGGTGGTGGTGTTGCTGGTGGCTCAGATCTCCAAGTGGTGCATCCCTGGGCCCATCCGTTGCTGGACTGCTCCACCCAGGGTCACACTGTAGGGGAGCTGGCCCCTCTGCGTGGTGAACTCAGCCAGGGTTGTGTTACCTGACAGCACAGTGTAAGTCACCCCTGTTCCCAGGTGGAGTAAGACACATTTAAGAATGTCAGTCATGCAGTAGATTATACTGAGGTAGTTCAGACTCCAGTTGTAAAGTCAGATTCCACATATAGACATAGATATGGATATAAAGACATACGTAAGGATATATCCTCCCCACCCAAATATTAAAACGGATTATCTCTGAGTATTGGGTTCATGAGTGATTTTTCTTTCAGGGCCCTCTCTGCTCACCTGCATATTCTAATTATTTTATTTATTTTATTTTATTTATTTGGCTGCGCCGGGTCTTAATTGCAGCACACAGGATCTTCGTTGCCACGTGCGGGTCCTTAGTGGCAGCATGCAGGATCTAGTTCCCTGATGAGGGATCAAACCCGGGCCCCCTGCATTGGGAGCGCGGAGTCTTAACCACTGGACACCAGGGAAGTCCCTCTAATTATTTATACTATGCATGTGTTACGGTAAACTTAAAAGTTTGTAGTAAAAACCTCAGAACATTTTGTTGATAGAGATATCCTTGTGGCGAGGAAGGCTCAAAAGGTAGCATCTCTTAAGAGTGTGGCTGGTTTTTATGCATGAGAATTAGCCTCCAGTCTTGTCTTAAGTCGAAGCAGTGAAGCCCTTTCCATCTCCATGACTAACTGCCTGAAACCCTGCCCAACGAGAGAACTCAGCCTGTTCACATTAAGATGGGCTCCCTTACGGACTGGGGCTGGTTATCCTAACTGGATGCTAAATATTGTGGTTGACTCTTAAAAAATATGATTTAAACCACTGAATTAAGATTCTTTCCAATAGAAACCAAGCTAGTATATTTCTTGTTTGAGTGATGCTACTGTTGCTGCTGATGGTGTTGATGTAAGCCCTCTGAGAACAGGAGCCCTGACTTTCATGTTTATTGCTGCCTCCCCCCATACCTGAAAAAGAGTAGTCACTCAATTATGTTTGTAGAATGAAAAAAGATTATCTTAAGTTTTTCCAGGTGCACCTAGCAAGCTATCTTCAGCCAACAAGCACACCAGAACAGAAAGGAGCCCCAAGCACTGCGTTTAAAGTCCCGTTATAGATCCATGAAGTTACTGCTCTGAGTGAGGCTTCGGGTGGTATGAGGTTGGACTGAGACATGTCCTCACCTCCACAGCTCTGTGCCACTCAGTTTATATCAACAGGTCTCTGTCCAGATCTCAGACTGGACCTGTGCCTTGAGGAAAGATACTGCCTTCGGTGAGGATGGGAGAGTCTATTGACAGAAGGGGTGATATTCAAAATATTTAACAACTGAAACTACATGGGCACCAGCTAAGTAGAATGATGTTCTGATAAATCAGAATGGACACTGTGACCAATCCGAATGGATGCTGTGACCAATTAGAATGGACGTTGTGACCAATGAGAAATATTGCTATGACCAATCAGAAGAGATGCCATGACAAATCAGAATGGATACCTTGACTGATCAAAATGGACATGATGGCCAATCAGAATGGCCTCTGTGACCAATCAGAAGAGAAACTGTGAGCAATCAGCACGGACACCAGCCATAACAGCTGCTGTAGTTGATTATCAGCCCTAACTGGGGGCAATGTGATTGTGTCAAGCTGGTCGATGCTGGCTGTGCTGAGATTCACATGCCCCCAACAGGGAATGGCTTGGAAGTCCAAGTCTTGTGATGGGACTAGGGGCATGCAAATGGTCTTCAGAAGGATGGTTGCTCTCACTAGCTTACTAGCCTTGTGACTTCGGCCAAATTTCTCAACCTTCCTTCCATTTCTTCCTCCATAAAATGTATTGGGTGGGCTACTATATAAGCACTTAGACCAGTTCCTGGTATACACTAGGTACTAAATAAATGAGTGGCTAAGAAACTAACTCCATAAGTGTTTGCTGTTAGTACTTATTGAAGCCTGGGAGCTGGATGGATAGATTGGGGGCAAATCAAGGCTGCCTTGACCTTGACCATTTCTGCAGACTCACCTCCATCAAGCTCCACCTGAATCCACAGAGGGTCCCTGAAGACTGCCCAGGAGAGAGGGCTGGTTCCTGATGTGGACAGGCCAGAACACCCAGTCACACAGAGCCTCTCCATCTTGTCTCACATCGTCACTTGCTTCTGAGCTATCACGTTCCACTCGCTGGTTGTACACTCGACAAACACAGTGAATTCCCCAGGGGCTGTGAACTGGTGGAAGACGCTGCTGGACAAACTGCCAACAACGGTCAGAAACATTACCAGTGTTGGGCTCACACACACGCGCATTCACACGTGTGCTTGTGTGCACTCCCACCATACATCTCCCCCGCTCTGCAAAGATAAAAAACAATGAAGAAAAAGATGGTCCACGACCAAGCCACGCTCTCTGTGTTTGTGAAGGTTACACTGAGACTCCTGGAGCAGGTGAGAAATGGAAGAAATAGCTCTGACTAATTAGGGGTCGAATACTTGGCTGCAAGTCCATTGTCTGCCATTTTCTCCCTCTGTGGCTCATATGCACCCCCTCTCTGGGCCTCTTGCTTCATCTGTAAAATACTATGCCCCAGCCTACCTTTCTGAGCCTTGTTTTCCCCATTTGTAAAATGGGATGAGTCCAAACATATCAAAATTGCGAGTATGTTTTGCTTCTCATTTTCCCAAGGGGACTAATTTAAAATCCCTCAAATGGCCCCAAAAGATTCATGTGACCTCCCCTCCTGTCCTCCTCCTCAGCTCCTGCCACACTCCCCTTCTGTAACTATACTGGTAGCTCAGACCTCTTTCCAGTTCATAGAACATGTCACTTCTTCCCCACCCCAAGGCCCAGAAGTGCTCTTTACAGGGAAGCCTCTTGCCCATCCCTTTGCTCATACGCTTGCTCTTCCTTCAGTTCTCAGCTTAAACATCACCTCCTCAGGGGCGTCTTCTTAGATTCTTTTATAACTGCCATAGCTTTGCTGCTTCTCCTAGGTGACACTCACCCCTTTTGTGCTCGCTTATTCACTGTCATGCTTCCCTGTGGAGCTGTCAGCGCAGACAGTGTCTGTCTAGTTCTCCCTTTATACCTGGCATCTAACACAGAGCCTAGCACATAGTGAGGGCTTGAGAAATAGTTTACAAATGGATACAGTTGTGATAAAGCTTGGAGAACAGTAACCTGATTCTTGGTGCCGGCCAAGATGGAGTTAGCCCACTATAGCCTGTTTCTTCCATTAATTACAACTAAAAACCTGGGCAGAACACAAAAAGAAACTACCCAAGGACTCTGAAAAGTAAGAAACAGTAGGCAGATTGTGGGTGAAAGTCAAAACTTTAAGAATCATCCATAAAGACAGGAGTTTCCTGTTTTCTTTCTGGTTTTTTTTTTGTGTGTGTGTGTGGGGGGGGTTGTTTGTTTGTTTGTTTAATCTCCTTTATCTCTTGACTTTGTCCCGAGGGTAGTCTGGGTCATGGTACTGCACAGTGGGTAAAGAAAACAAAAACCCCGAGAGAAACACCCTCTGTTTAGCCAGAGGACCAGAAAAAGGGCCCCAGTGAGTCTGAGACTACAGAGGAAAAACCCACTTTTGTTTTGTGTTAGTCTTTTTTTTTTCTCTCCTGTACCTACCCCAGGCTGTCCTCTCTCTTGGAGCCTCACTGACTGTGTGGGGTGATGCAGACCCCAAAATCCCTAAGAGAAAACTGATCTTTCTATCCAGAGGATCCATGGAAAGGGGCCTGTGGGAGCTGGAGATTGTGGGGAAAGTCCTGAAAAGGAGAGATGCAGAGAAGATGATTCCCTAATTCTGTGTATGGCCCAGCATGAATCATGAGTTCACTCAGAAACTGCACATGTGCAGAACAGACCCAAAGAAATATAGCAAAGGCCTCTTGGACTAAAGTACAACATAAACCAGCACCCCAAGTGGCACATGAATGGAACAGACCCTGACAGTTTTGGAAACTGAACTGGAATGGGAACCACTGCTCACAGAAGGCAAGTCAGAATGTGTGGTCTGAACCTAACTGGGTTGGTTGCCTGCTAAAACAAAACAAACAGACAAGAAAAAAATAACATTTTCCAGAGTATTCTTAAAAGGACCCAGAGTGTCAGAACCTACTACCTAAAATGTTCAGAATATAATCCAGAATTGCCTGATACACAAAGAACCAGGAAAATGTGGCCAAATTTCAAGGGAAAACATAATCAGTAGATGTCAGCCCTGAGGTGACTCAGATATTAAAATGTCAAAGACTTTAACCCAACTATTATAACTATGCTCCATGAAGTAAAAGGAAACTCTCTTGAAATGAATGGAAAGCTAGACATTCTCAGCAGAGAAACCGAAACTATTAACAAGAGCCAAGTGGAAATTTTAGAAATGAATAACACAATGTCTGAAATAAAAGATTCATTCGTTGGATGCAGTAGCAGAATTGAGATGGCAGAGGGAAAAGTCAGTGAGCTTGAAGACAGAGCAAGAGAAATTATCCAATCTAAAGAACATAGAGAAAAAAATATTAAAAATTTAAAAAATGAGCAGAATGTCAGCAATCTGTGTAACAATATCTAAAGGTAAAACATTTGTGTTATTGGAGCACCAGAGAGAAGAAAGAGGTTGCTGTAGAAAAATATATTTGAAGAAATAATGGCTGAAAACTTTCCAGATTTGACAAAGCACGTAAATTTAAAGATTCAAGAAGTTCTGTGAAACCCCAAATGTAAAAAACAAACAAACAAACAAAAACAAAACAAAACAAACCTTAAAGAAAACCTTGCCCACAGATATAGTGAAGTGCTGAAAATTGAAGATAAAAAAAATCTTGAGATCAGTCTGAAAAAATAGTGATACACTACATGTAGAGAAAACAGTGATTTGAATGACTGTAGATTTCTTTAGAAACTGGAGGTCAGAGACAGTGAATGACATCTTCAAAGTGCTGAAAGAAAAGAGCTGTCAACACATAATTCTATAGCCAGCAAAAATATCTTCCAGGAATTAAATCAAAATGAAGACATTCTCAGGAATGAAGAAATTCTGTAAGAGACTTTGTTGCTGCAAAATCTACTTTAAAAGAAATGCTTGGGCTTCCCCAGTGGCTCAGTGGTTAAGAATCTGCCTGCCAGTGCAGTTCGAGCCCTGGTCCAGGAAGATCCCACATGCCGTGGAGCATCTAAGCCCATGTGACACAACTACTGAGCCTGTGCTCTAGAGCCCATGAGGCACAACTACTGAGCCCGTGCGCCACAACTACTGAAGCCCATGTGCCTAGAGCCCGTGCTCCACAACAAGAGAAGCCACCGCAATGATGAAGCCCGTGCACTGCAACGAACAGTAGCCCCTGCTCGCCACAACTAGAGAAAGCCCGTGCGCGGCTACAAAGACCCAACACAGCCATAAATAAATAAATAAATAAACAAATTTATTTTAAAAAAAAATGAAAAAGGCAATTTGAAGGAAGTTTTTCCAGCTGAAGGGAAATGATATCAGAGGGAAACTCGAAACTTCAGGAATGAAGGGAGAGTGCAAGAAAAGGTAAATATCTTGGTAAATGTAGCCTATTTTTCTCCTCTTAAGTTCTTTAATATATGTATGACTGTTGAAAGGGCTTTTCAATGTATGTAAACATCCTACAACTGACAATTATAGCATAAAAGATGGCAGGCAAAGGAAAATATATGCTGGTAAGGCCATAACATTTTACCTGAAGTGGAAAATATTAACTCTAAGTAGACTGTGAAAGGTTAGATATGTATATTGCAATCCCCAAGGAAACTATTTAAAAAGTAATACAAAGAAAAATAACCAAAAAAGCCAATAGGTAAGCTAAAATGGAATGCTGAAAATATTCAAATAATCCAAAAGAGGGGAAGAAAGGAGAGGAACGGGGGAAAATAAACAGAGGGTGCAAACAGAACACAAATAACAAAATAGTAGACCGAAATCTAACTATATCAATAATTACATTAATTGTAAACAATGTAAACATACCAATTATTATGCCAGATGAGATTTTAAAAAACCAAGACTCAACTGTATGCTGTCTATAAGATGCCCACTTTAAATATGACAATATAGATAGGTTAAAAGTAAAAGGATGGTTGTATAGCACAGGGGACTCTACTCAGTGCTCTGTGGTGACCTAAATGGGAAGGAAATACAAAAAGGAGGGGATATATGTATACGTATAGCTGATTCACTTTGCTATACAGTAGAAACTAATACAACATTGTAAAACAACTATACTCCAATAAAAATTTTTTTAAAATAATCACTTTGAGAAAACAGTTAACAACAACAACAAAAAAGTAAAAGAATGGAAGAAAGATGTAACAGCAAACACTAATCAAAAGAATGTTGGAGTGGCCATTATTAATATCAAACCATGTAGATTTCAGAACAAGTAAACTAACTGTAGAAATGTGAAGATGGCCTTGAATCCTACCTGGTTTTCAGCAATCTCTCTGGAAGAAGCAATTTATTCCATTCTCTAAACTCTGGTGCCAACTGAAATTGCCCAGGACTAAAAAGCAGAGAAATGGATTTTTCTTGATTTGTCACCCAGTGATCTTACCCAAGAGCAAAGAGTGCAAAGTGGTTTAGTAACTGCTGCCAACAAAGAGAAGCTGTGCTTGGAGTACAAAGCAATGGAGACAACAACTTAAATTTAATGATCCTATGACCCAGGAATTCCACTCCTGGGTATAAACCCAACAGAAATGTGTACATATGTGCATGAAAAGACATGTACTAGAATGTTCACCGTTGCACAAGTTGTAATAGTACAAATGGGAAACCACCCCAATGCGTATAAACACTAGAATGGATAAGTTGAGGAATATTCATACAACAGAATGTTATACAGCAGTGAGAAAAAAGAAATCACAGTTATACACAGCAATATGCATAAATCTCAAAAACATACTGAACAGAAGTAAGACACAAGAGAAAATATACTTTACGATTCTATTTATAAAAATTTCAAACACAGGTCACAGTAGTCGATGATGTTAGAAATCAGTATCCTTGTGGGGGGGCGGCCCGTGGAGGATTTCTGGGTACTGGGTCATGTTTTGTTTCTTGATCTAGGTGCTGGTTACATGGATGTGTTTATTGTCTAAAAATTAATTGAACTGTATCTTTTTGTGCAGTTTTCTATACATATCTTATGCCTCAATAAAAAGTTGAAAAATTAGTTCAAAATTCTATCACTTACTGGTTTGTATACACTGCTTTGATACTTGACGTGAATATGGTACAATTTAATGAGAGGTCCCCCAGACTCAGCTCTGTCCAGAGGTGACTCAAAATAAAGACCCAAGAATTATGGCAATACCCAGATCTGTCAGTAGGTGGCGCTGAATTACCAAACGCTGGACTTGGACAAATTTCACTTTATTCAAATTGTGCCTATAGGCACATAATATAATTTCAGAAATGTAGAAAGTTTCCCACGACAAACAGAGAAACAAAACAGCTTGCCATGCAAATGAACACAAGCCATGGGGAGTGCAAGGCTAGAAGGAGCTTTTAAAGGAGAAATCCTTTGACTTCTTACGCTGTTTCTATTTGAGGTTGAATCCTATCCATTAGCTCATGTGATTTATCTAGGATGGAGACGGAGTCCGATTTGAAAAATTCACCTGTTAGCCTAATGAGGAGTTAAGCAAAAGTAGGAGTCCGTACAAACACATTTTAAAAAAGCATAGTGACGT
Organism: Grampus griseus; assembly: GCF_964374135.1. Taxonomy (NCBI): domain Eukaryota; kingdom Metazoa; phylum Chordata; class Mammalia; order Artiodactyla; family Delphinidae; genus Grampus; species Grampus griseus. Next base: position 51,527,777 of record NC_139013.1, read on the forward strand.
TTGCACGAAGTATGTGACTTCTGTATACTTAAAATTCATGCCATTTTTCACACTGTAAACTGAGTTCTGAGGCTGCTAGTGCTGATAAGAAAGCATCAGAAATATATCTCCCAATGTTAATAAAAGTGATAGCAGAAGGTGAGTGGGTAGTTTCAAGGTCTAACAGATCTTTAAAGTAGACAAAATTGGGTTATCGGGTTGGAGTGATGGTGGAGGGTATCACCATTTACTTCTTTCGAAAGAGAAAAGAAAATGCAGTAGCTTTCACTTACAGCAAATGCCCAGAGGGTTTGCAAATGTAAAGCATTGTTTATTGCTGTTTCTCTTAGATTATGGAAACATTTAATCACACAGAGAATTCCAGAGAGTAATATGATAAACACCCTTGGACTCACCATCCAGAGTGGACAAATATTTGCATTTTGTCCCATTTGCTCCAGTTTTTAACTACATTTGTATATTACTGAAATGTCCTTGTGTAACTAAAGAACTTAGCAGGGCTACAGTCAGTCAATTTTGACTTATGCCAAATGCAATTTGTGTAAAATTTGGGGGCTGAAAGACTATGTAACTTAGCATTTCTTGTTTGTTTTTCTTAATTTATTTATTTTTGGCTGTGTTGGATCTTCGTTTCTGTGCGAGGGCTTTCTCTAGTTGCAGCGCGTGGGGGCCACTCTTCATCGCAGTGCGCGGGCCTCTCACTATCGCGGCCTCTCTTGTTGCGGAGCACAGGCTCCAGACGCGCAGGCTCAGTAGTTGTGGCTCAAGGGCCCAGTTGCTCTGAGGCATGTGGGATCCTCCCAGACCAGGGCTCGAACCCGTGTCCCCAGCATTGGCAGGCAGATTCTCAACCACTGCGCCGCCAGGGAAGCCCCAGCATTTCTTGTTTTATCGATGAAATGGTAGCAGACGGGAAGAAACTTGCAGAATAATGCCATGGGTATTTCTATCACTTAAACCTTTTTTTTCTCCAAAGCAACTTCATATTTAATTTCTCATTTTACTCTGTGAAACAGTTAAGATCGCCATCAATATAAATGTGATAGGGAAGGAAATGGAAACCCAGAGATTGTCTCTGGGTCTCACATCATATCTAGGATAAGAACCCCAGCCTCTGGACACATTTTATTTTGCGGCATGGCACAATGCCTGAGACCCCAGAGGCCTTCTGAGTTTGAGACCTGCACTCACTGGATCAGATTTGGACTGTGGACCGGGTTGGTCCCCGGGTTGCCCCAGCCCACCCAGGCCTTCTGGGAATGGCAGGCACCCACAGGGCTGAATTCAGAACCTCTAGCCCACACAGAGTAGAACCAGAGATGTTTCAGTGTTAGGAGAGGTGCTTATGAGCCTCCATGATTTCCCTGGGGATCCTTGATTTCTCTGAAATGAGCCAGATGCCAAGGAGGATCTGGAACTGATGGGGCACCCCTTCAGCTGGGGCACCCAGCAGGGTAGAATGGAGCTTATTCCAGGCCCAGGTAGGACTTTGAAATGTTATGAATTGTGTTCAGCTGCCATCAGCTTGGGGAGCTATTCTTCCCTGGAGGATGCAGCGTCTGGTGCCCTTGGGCCCCGATGCTGCGTGCTGTGTCCTCCACCAGGACCTAAGAGCCTAAGAGCCTGAGCTTTGATTCCAGGCAGCCCTGGCTTGCCTGGCTATGCTGTCACTCACCAGCTGCGTGGCTTGGGCATCGCTACTGGACCTCTTGAAGCCTCAATAGCTTTGTCTGTAAAACAAGATGATTATGTAGTTCAGCACTGTCCAACAGAAACTGTGTGAGCCACGTGTGCCATTGTAAACTTTCTAATGGTTACACTGAAAAAAGTGAGAAGGAGCAGGTGAAATTAATTTAGAAAATTTATTTCCTTAACCCCAATAGATCCAAAATACTATCATTTCAATGTGTAATCAGTATCAAAACATCACTTAGTGAGATATTTTACATTCTTTCATGGGAAGGGAGCTACATCTTCAATATCCCACGTGCATTTACATTTACAGCACATCTCAGTTGAGAGCAGCTGTATTCCAAGGGCCCAGTAGCTCATATGGTGAGTGGCTGTTATTCAGGACAGAGTAGCTCCTGCTCATGGGGTTGTTGTGAGGATTAAGTGAGATTGGGTGTGAAAGCTGCTTAGCTGGACTGTTATTAATATTGCTACTATTATTTTTATTATCCTTATCAACAAAAAACATTCGTACACGCAGGTGAGCATCTTCTTCACCCCGTTACTGACTCCTTGGACAGTGACTCGGGAGATTCCACAGAGCCGAGCTAAAAGGACCCAGCTCTCCATGACTGTTTGAGTGACCTTCTCCATTGAGAAAACCTGTGAGCACCATTCCTCCCATTCCCGTATGTATGCCCCTTTGTACTGTGACTCTGCCTCTCCTTCCACCAACAGGTGGAGACTATTTCTCCACCTGTTCAGTGTGGGCTTGGCCATGGAACTTGCTCTGGTCAATGGGACATTAGAAAATGTGACACAAGTAGTGATTTGAAAAATGCTTACACATTGGGCCTTGCTTTCACTCCCTGCTGGAAACTCTTCTGCCACCATGCAGATGAGCCTAGGCTAGCCTGTTGGGTGATGAGTGACACATGCCACTAGCTGACATCCAGCTAACTGCCAGACAAAAGAATGAGGCCTTCCTAGGCCATCCAACTGAGCTAGTCCAGACAAGAAAAGACACCTAGCTGATCCAAAGAACCATGAAAAATTATAACTATTATTGTAAGTCGCTAAGTTTTGTGGTGTTTTGTTATGCAGCAGAAACTGACTGATACATTTTTACTCAAGGCTCAGAAATTACTCTTACCTTGTGGGGTAGTAGGGATCGAAAGTGTGGCCATCACCCATATTAATTATACAGGACAGGTTTCCAATGTAGGGACAGGAGCCATGTAAGGGAGATGGCGACATTGTCAAAGATGAAACTCTCAGGCTTCCCTGGTGGCGCAGTGGTTGAGAGTCCACCTGCCGATGCAGGGGACATGGGTTTGTGCCCCGGTCTGGGAGGATTCCACATGCCACGGAGCGGCTGGGTCCGTGAGCCATGGCCGCTGAGCCTGTGCGTCCGGAGTCTGTGCTCTGCAACAGAAGAGGCCACAGCAGTGGGAGGCCCGTGTACCGCAAAAAAAAAAAAAAAAAAAGATGAAACTCTCATTGCACACCATCAGCTTCAGGCCTGCACATCAAAACTCAAAATACCATTTGCCGTTGCAAAGCAGATGTTTCTGTTTAAAACCTACTTTCTTCTATCTACCTGACCTTTATCTTTAGTGGGGCTTTTAAAGTTTTAAAATTTTTACTTTTTAAAGTTCTTTTGAATTTTTTCATTCCTAGGTAATACATGACCCAGATACAGAATTCGAAGTGTACAAAAGGGTCTACAGTGAAAAGAAAGCCCTCCCCGACTGCTACCCCTCAGTCCCCCAGTTCTGCTCCCCAGAGGCAGCCATTGTTACCAGTCTCCTGGGTCTCCTTCCAGAGATACCTGCACACTCACAAGCATGTACATACTTTTCTATTTATACAAATGGTGCTCTGTTCACTATTTGGCACCTTCCATTTTTTTCACTTAGAATATTTTGGAGATTGTTCTATATGAATTCAGTTAGAGCTGCCTTATACTCTTTAATAGCTGCACAATGTACCCTAATTTATTTAACCAGGATCCATTGATTGTCTAAGTGTATTTTATAATGATTAAAAAGGCAAAAGGCAAAGCACCTTTAGGAAAATCTCCTTGGCTAGGGTGGCTGATGAATCATCATTAGCAATTTAGTGCACATTAAATTTTACAAATTTGAGCTTCACAAGTTGGCCTGGAGGATGGGGTGAGGGGTGGAATTTGTGGCGGTTCACCCAGCCATGGGCTGATTGGTGCAGCACAGTCTTCTGGTTTCTGACTTAAATGAGAAGGGAAAATATGTAAGAAGCTGAATGCAAATGAAAAGGACTTTCTTGAGCTGGTCAGAAAGCCACCGTGGTCCTGATTGGTACGGGTTCGTGATCATCCGAGGAAACTCAGGATGCAGCAGGCCCTTCTGGGCACAGAGGCAGGAGCTGGCGGGCAGGGGATACTGCTGGATGAAGTCCTTCCCTTCAGAAATCAGAAACTGACGGTGATCAGAACCCACTGATTCACAAGGGACAAGATATTTGAAATCAAAGTCAGGACAGAAAATCTGGTCCGTGTGGTAGCCAGACCCAACTCACCCCCCTACCCCTAAGCTACCCGTCTGTCTGATGAGAGCAAGGCTGCAACTGGCAGATCTCCAAGGGCGCCCTTTGTCCAGGAGCGAAACCACCAAACGGAAAGTGCTGCCAAACCATGTGGCCTCCCTTCCCAGAAAAGAGAACAAGACACCCTCCCTGCTCACTCTTACTCCACCCAAGTGTGTTCTGCAAACGAGTGCCACCCCCCCTTCCTGCACCCTCTCCTCCGTGCAGCCCTCTTCCTCCTGTCCCCAAGGACCCTGCTCTCCTGGGTGGCCCCTGGGGACCCCAACCTTCTCTGACTCATCTTTCCCCTTCAGAGCTCCTTGAACCATTACTCACGGATTCGGTAGAATTTGCCGTTCTGACCGATTAATTGGTTGGACAATGGCATAATGTGGTGTCCCAGCTTGAGGGGAAATTTGCACTCACACTGTAATAGGAATGAACTCGATACAGCCATCTTGGAGGGTGATGTGGCAATGTCTACTAACATTTAAAATGTGCGTACCCTGTGACCCAGCATTTCCGCTACTAGGGATCTCTCCTCTAAAAGTAATCCCAGGAGTATGTCAAGATATATGCACAAGAATGCACAAGAGAGCACTGCAGAGTGATCCATAACAACAGAAACTCAGAAGCAACCAAAATATCCATCAAGAGGGGAACAGGTTGGACTTCCCTGGTGGAACAGTGGTTACAAATCCGCCTGCCAATGCAGGGGACACGGATTCGATCCCTGGTCTGGGAAGATCCCACATGCCGCAGAGCAACTAAGCCCGTGCGCCACAACTACTGAGCCCACGTGCTGCAACTACTGAAGCCTGCGCGCCTGGAGCCCGTGCTCCACAGCAAGAGGAGCCACCGTAATGAGAAGCCCGTGCACCGCAATGAAGAGTGGCCCCCGCTCACCACAACTAGAGAAAGCCTGCGTGCAGCAACAAAGAACCAAAGCAGCCAAAAATAAATTAATTAATTAATTTTAAAAAAGAGGGGAACGGGTTAAATAAATTTTGACATAATCTTATGATGGGATACTATGCAGTCATTAAAAGAATAAGGTAGTGACTTGGAGAGATGTCCAGGATATATTATTAAGTGAAAAAAATTGAGTTGTAGACATATACATCTATACATTCATACACAGCCATGTCTATGAAAACACTTTAAAAAGCAGGGAAGAATTTATTCTAAACAATTGAGTAGTTTCTTTATGAGGAGTAGAATTGTTGAATGGAAGGGAGGGATTCTTCCTTCTTGATTTATAAAACTTGTACAAATTCTGGTAATATGGGTTATTTTTATGGTTTTTTAGATTTGTAAAAGTTCCTGTGCATTCTAAAATGGCAGTCTACAGGGAGGGTGGTGGTTGAGTGCGTGTGGCATGTGGGAATCCTTCCAATCAAGTAATCTTGGTTTTGTCTGTTGTGTTTATTGGGTCACCCCATGAAATTTAATTTGAAGTGTCCTGGGGTTAAAACAGTTGTTTTTCAACTTCTGGCTTGATGGCTTGTTTTGCAACTGAACCTCAAATGCTTTACCCTGCAGCTAAGCCAGGTGGGGAGGGCAAGCCACAGGGCAGCAGTTTTGGGTGAGGAGGTCTCTCAGTACTGAGCAGATCCACCCCCATGGAGAGCTGCACCCTCTGCTCCAAGGAGGGCTAGAGATAAGAAGGGAATTCCCACACCCAGGCAAGTTGGGGACTCACCTTCCCGGCAGTGGTACTGCACCCACAGGTAACTGCCCCAGGTGGGACACAGGTCTCCAAAGTAGGTCCCATTTGCTGCCACCTGGCAGGCCTGCAGCCCCCCGGCACTGGCCTGGGAGGCACCCACATCCCAGCGGAAGCAGACACCGTGTGAAGGACATTAAAGGATAGGGTCAGACAGAGATGAGTGACCTTGAATTCGTTCATTCACCCACCATCCCCCCAACAAGTACCTGTTGGTATCTACTGAAGACCGGGCACTGAGTCCGGTGCTGGGGGAGAAACAAGTAGGATTCCTGCCCTCAAATATCTCAGAGTCCAGCACAATGGTTCCCAAGCTTCAGAATACCAGAATCCCCTGGAGGGCTTGTGAAGACAAAAATTTCCAGACCCTGATTCTGATTCAGTAGATTTGGAGGGAAGCTTGAGAATTTGCTTTTCTAACAAGCTTCCAGGCTATGTCGATGCTGCTGGCCCAGGGACCCCACTTTGAGAACCACTGGTCCAGTGGCATCTACTCAGATGGTCTACATCCTGAGAACTGGCAAAGAGGGCACAAGATTAGGAACCCTGTGTCTGCCACGGGCACCAGGTGCCCACAGGAGGGAGGAGTGTGGAGACCCCAGGCCAGAGGCCTCAGGGTCATCCCAACATCCGTTCCCTCTGCCCATGTAGACATAATAGACGCCTACAGAGAGGCCTGGAGAAAGGACAGGCAGATGCTGTGGCCCTGGTTCCCTTCTTGGCTTGAGAGCATCCTATGGCTCTGCCCTGCACTGCATCACTTTCCTTGTTCTCTTTCGCATCTTAGAAACCCATGCTTGCTCCAGGCTTTGGAATATTTAAATGCTCTTTTCCTGTCTGGTTGCTTAGCCAGGCAAGCCCCACCCCCTCCTCAGATGCTCTCCTGGCCCTGGTTCCTCCCCAGCTGTTATGGTTTTGTGCTCCCCTCACCCGGTTTTTAGCCATGGGCCGATGACTCCTTGATCTATGTCTCTTGTTTGGCTCTCTCTTGAGTTCCTATCCTGTATGTCCACTTGTCTACACAGCATCTCCACTTGGACGTCACAGGGCACTCCAGGCTTCTCATATCCTGAAATGAGGTCTTGATCTCTGATTTGGGTTGAAGTGTGTCTCCTCTAAAAGGTGTCTTGAAGTCCTAACCTTTGGTACCTGTGAATATGAGCTTATTTGGAAACAGGGTCCTTGCAAACATAATCAAGTTAAGATGAGGTCATTAGGGTGAGCCCTTAATCCAGTATGACTGGTGTGCTTTGGACACGGAGACAGGGCATGTGAAGTTGGAAGCAGAGATTAGAGAGATGCACCTACCAGGGTTTGTGGGCAAGCATTGCCGACAAATGCCGGATGCTAGAAGAGGAAAGGAAGGGCTCTCCCCTGCAGGTTTTGGAGGTAGAGAAGTCCAGCTGACACCTTGATTCTGGACTCAGCCTCCAGACTGCAAGAGAACGTGCTTCTGTTGTTTTAAGCCACCCAGTTTGTGGTACTTGGTAAGGCTGCCCTAGGACATGAAGACAATCTCCCTCCTCCACCTTTGCCACCAGCTGCTCCTCCCCCAGCCTCTTCTCTCAATGCCAGGGTCATCCTGGACCCCCATCATTGACAAGTCCTGTCAGTATGTCCTTCTGTTTCTGGAATCTATCCATTTCTCTCCATCTGCATTGCCCTCCAGCCTCCAGCCTCTCTCACCTGGGTTTCTGGCATCAACCTCCCTTGTTTGGACTCACAGCAGCCTGCGGGCAGCTTTAAAATACACCTGGCCGTGATCTTCCCCTGCTCAAAACCCTCCAGTGCTTCCCCAACATCCTGGGGCTAGGGTCTGGGTTCCTCAGGCACTAGTGCCCCACCTCCCCCCATGCTGAGTGCTTTGCAGTTCCCTGCACCTACCACGCTCTTCCTCGGACTTGCATGGGTTCCTCCCTCTCCCCAGAACACCCATCCCCATTCACCCAGCTGTCCTTTTCCTGCGTGACTCCTATTATATCTTCAGGTCTCAGCTTAGATCTCACCTCCTCTGGGAAGGTGGCCCGCCCTTTGACCGTTGGTCCACAGATCCACCCTCACCCTACTTGGTTCCAAATTGCAGGGAACTACATTTCCCAAACTGCCCTGTGCACTGGCAGGCACTGATGGCAGACTGAAGACGACGTATTAACTTCCAATGGCTGCTGTAACAAATTACAAAAACGTAGTGGCATAAAACAGCACATTTATTACCTCACCTTTCTGGAGGTCAGAGGTCTGGGTGGGCTCAGCTGGCCTCTGCTCAGGGTATCACAGGGCTGAAATCAAGGTGTCACAGAGGCTCTGGGGAGGAATCTACTTCCAGTCTCATTCTTCTTGTTGGCTGAATTCAGTTCCTTGGGACTGTAGGACTGAGGTCCCATTTCCTTGCTGGCTATCAGCTGGGACCACCCTAAGCTCTTAGAGACCTCTCTCCAGTCCTCCCATGTGACCCCCTGTCTCTCAGAGCTGGCAGTGAGGCGTCAGGTCTGTCTCATACTTGAATCTCACTGACTTCTCCATCTGCCACCCCTCTCTTATGCTTCTAGCCAGAGAGAATTCTCTGCTTTGAGGGGCTCATGTGATTAGATTGTACCCACTTCGATAATCCAGGATAATCTCCCTATTTTAAGATTAGCAACCATAATTACATGTACAAAGACCCTTTTGCCACGTAAGTTAACATATTCATGGGCATGGCATCTCATCATACCCGCAGTTCCAGGGACTAGGGTGGGAAATTGGGGGTTCAAAGTCTGCCTGCACCAGACGGGAAGAGGTACAGGGCAGGGTGCTTTTTGCCCTCTCTCTCACCACATCTCCTCTGAAGCTCCAGCTCCCTGGGGCCCGTCCCTCCCTCCGTGGTCATTGCTCCCCTGGCGCAGATCATGGTTCTAGCACCTGCCAGGTGGCCCTGACTTCTGGTTTTGGTGTGACATCCCCCATGGCTGTCCCTCCAGTCCTTTGGGGTGGTCGCGGCTTTCTGCTCCTCTAATCTCAGGGTTCGATCATCATCCCCTATTCGGCTTCTCAGCACTTCCGTGACTGAGTCATTGGATAACCAATTCCCTGCATTAAATTCCCTCTGTTGGAAGACCTAGCATGATTTTCCTGCTGGGACCCAGTTTGCTCTACCCCTCCGTGTGAGATCTGTACCCTACTAGGTGCATCCACAGCACTAGACTACAATCTCCAAGAGAGAGGAAATGTTTCGTTTTGCTTTGTTTTTGTTCACTGCTCTATCTCCAGCACGCAGAACAGTACCTGATACACAGCAGGTACAAAATGAGTCTTGCATGAGTAACTAAACAGCACCTTTTCTCCCTTCTGTGTGACACTGAGCACAGTGCTAGGTAATTGCCTGTATTTGTTTCTGTCTCCCCATTAGACTGTGACCCCTTCGAAGAACAGACTGTGTTTGATTCATCCCTGCATCCACAGAGCCCAGGATAGTGCATGGCACACTTTTGGTGCTCAATAAACATCTGTCAGCAAACTGACTGAATGAATGAGTGATGGTGACACTTAGGTACAAACAGCCCCCCTGGAGCTCTGCCCAGATCTCCTCCAGCCCTCCCCAAAAGGATGCAGGGCTCCCATCCAATGTGCCCTCTGGGTGTGGCTACAAGGTTTGGAAGCTTGCATCTAGGCCTTTAAGGAAATAGCCCACTGAGCTCCATCTGTGAAGGAGGCACACCCATCGGCCCGTCCTCCGGGCCTTTCCTCCTTGGTGGGCCACAGCCTCAGGAATGCTGGGGCAACGAGGCGAGATGAAGAGAACCAACTGGCTGATTTCGGCATTTCTTTCCCCCACGCCTGCTCTAAGGGGAGGAGGGGTGATGTGGGTCAGACATGGCGGGGAGAGGTGCAAGTTTCTTTCCAAGGAAAAATCCTTGTCACCAGACAAACCTGGCTCAGAGGCAGATTTAATCTGATTTAGAAAAATAAGACCCTAGAGAAACTCTCCCATGTGAAGGAGAGATACCATCCAGAACAGGAGAGATACCACCTGGAACGTTTGTTTGTTTCAGGACTGTTCGCAATAGCAAGGATTAAGCAACAATCCGCACATCTCTCAATAGAGGAAAAGACAAACTATGATATAGTTACATAATAAGTGAAACAAACTAGTACAACATGTATCAGGACAGATGATACGAATCTAATGTTTTATTCATTTCTGTAATGAGGGAATCTTAAGAAAATATGGCATAACGCTAAGATTTGACAAAGTTGGGTAGTGGGTCCAGAGGATTTCACTGAAATTTTTTTCATTCTTGTACGTGCGTTTGAAGTATTTCGAAATTAAAAAAATTTAAATTAAAAAAAAAGAAAGAAATGTTTTTGCACCCAGTTGGGGTGGAGAGCAAAATGTCCACCTGACCCGTCGGGTGGGTTTGATGTCAGGTGAAGGGTGAGCCACGGCCCCCTTACTCCCCTGCTTGGTGCTGTGGGCAGACTGGCTAATTTTCCCATATGATGGAAGCCCAAGGTCAGATATGAAGATTGTTCAATCCTTCCAGACCCCTTTGCTGGGCACAGGACACCAGGAAGTGCCCTGCACTTGCAGCCAGAGCTACAGAGCCCTTGGGCCCTACCTGCCACTTCATCCTTGACGCTGACCCAGTTGCATTCCTCCTCCAGGTCTGAGGGGTCCCCGGCATCCTGGATGCAATAATGGGGAGTCTGGCGCCCATAGAAAGTATCCTGGATCTGGATCACCTCCCCTGAGCCATAGTGCATGGTGGCATTGAGGTTCTCGCAGGCCAGACTCTGGCCGACATCTGTGGCAAAGGTAAGGTGACACCTAAGGAGGGCTCGTGGTCACAGATGGGCAAGTGCCCAGGTAATGGGAAGCAGAGGGGTCTCAGGGGTCAGGACTGTGAGATGCAAGGACACAGTGGGAGCTGACTCAGCAGGGGTGAGAAACAATGTGGAGGGCATGAGCATGGCTCTGGGGCCAGACTGCCCAGGGTCAGGGCCAGCCCAGCCACTCTCGGGCTGTGTGGTCTTCTGCAAGTTATTCAGCTTCTCCGTGCCTCCTCTTTATGGGGGGAGTCAATATCACACCCCATAGAGTCGTTAGGAGGATCAAATGAATCTGTACGTGTAGGGTCAGGGCTGTAAAAGTGGCAATTATCATTCCACCTGTTTCGAGTGCCTTCCTTGAGACTTATCTGAAAACAATGCCTGGCACATCATAGATGCTAAACTAGCATTTGTTGAATGCATGAGTGATTTCATTGAGTCTTCATACCAGTCCTATGAGCTGCACTATTATCCTCCCCTGTGGTAACATCGGGCTCTGTGGGGTCACTGTGCTGAAACCCCACTCCAGCCCAGCTCCTGGCATGTGGTCTATGCTCAGTAAACATTTGTTGATAAAGAATGACCTGGCTCAGATGTGCACAGCAGAAAGTAGGAAACACTGGCTTCAGACTCAGGCCCGTCTGCCTGGTGGGACCGCCACAGGGCAGGGGTTGAGATCAAAATCTGTGTTCATTTCCTAATGGCTGCTGTAACAAATGACCACAAACTTAGTGGCTTAAACAGCACAAATTTATCTTCTTACAGTTATGGTCAGAAGTTCAAAACGGGCTTTACTGGGCTAATATCAAGGTGTGGGCAGGGCTGGTTGCTTCTGGAGCCTCTAGGGGAGAAGCTATTCCCTTGCCTTTTCCAACTTCTAGAGGCTGCCCCTTCTTTCATCTTCAAAGCCAGCAGCACAGTGTCTCCCAGTCTCTCTCTCTGATCTTCACGTCTCATCTCCGTCACCTCCCAGCTGTGTGGAACTTACCCTTTCTGAGCATCACTTTTCTTAGCTTTATCATGGGCCTGCGACAGAATGATGGAGGTATTTCTACTGTGTGATGAATAAGTGCACAGACGCATGTACAGCTCAGTGCCTGGAACTCCTGGATGTATGTTAGCTCTTCCTAGTGTGACCTCGTGCCAGGGACTGCAAGACCCTAGGGGCTGACGGTGCTGAGACAGGCTTGCAGTGGGGGTGGGGCAGGGGATGGGGTTTGGGGGGGAGCTTTGGTAAGAAGTGAGGAAGTTGCACAACCCACAGGTCCACAAAGCTTTCGACTTTTCCGAATCGGCCAGGCAGGAAAGTTAAGCTTGCATGGCATCTATAAAGCTGAGTGTGGGGGAAATAGAGCAGGGGTCCCGTAAGTGTCTGAACCCAGGCTGGGGCCTGGGCACCAGAGTCTCCAATGAGGGGCTTAGAACCAGGGAGGGGACTGGATCTGGAAGCCCAGAACCTTCTGTCAAGGCTGGCTTGAGGGTCAGGGGACCACAAGGCAGCTCAGCTCCAAGACCAGGCCCCCCATGGCAGGCAGGACCCAGTGTGGGTCTCGGGCCACTCCTGCGGGGACTCGCACACAAAGTCCCCAGGAAGGGGTTCCCAGGGCCCACAAAAGGGGCCTACCACAGGCAGCAGCTGGAAAGGGCACAAGAGCAGAGCGTGGGAGGATTTGGGAGTTGGGAGTGGGATGCGGGGTGAGGGGCTCAAAGCCAGGCTGACCAGGGAGTGGGAGTCAAGGGTGAGTGAGAACAGCCTCCTGGGACCACATGTCTCTTCATGGGAAGACTGGAAAGGGAGCGAAGATAGGGCTGAGCACTTCCCTCTAATGTGGGCTATGAGAGGGGAAGACAGAGAGACAAGTGAGACTAGAGGGCAGGTAGGCAGGTAAGTGGACAGGGAGAGAGCAGGACATGAGCTGGAGAGATGAAGTGAGACACAGAGCATCACACAGCCGGAGATTGTGGGCATTTAGAGAGGTAGAGACAGAGACAGAGAGATACAGAAAAAGAGAGAACAAGACAGAAGGAGATGCAGAGAGATAGAGACAGAGGGAGAGTCAGAGAAAGAAAGAAGGAGGGAGACCCCACAGCACAGGCCAGCTCACCAAACTCGCAGATGAAGGCGAACTTCTGCATGCAGTTGTCCGAGGGCAACCACCCAAAGGAAGGGTCTCTCCCATTGTAGCCCCATGGGTTGGTTACAGAAGCATCCTGCCCTCGGCGCCAGATCCTGTAGCTCACATTTGAGGTGTCCAGCCAGATCCTGGGCCCTGGGATGGGAATATGACCACCAGGACTTGGAAGGGTCCTTCTGATCCTGGTGTGCAGAGAGCTTGCCCCAGCTCTACTCCTTGTATGCCGTGGGTGCTCAGGCAGTGCTGACAGGCTGAAGGCCTCTCTGTCCCATGCCAGTGAAGGGGCATCACCTAGCCACTATCTTCCAAGATAAGGTCTCAGCCTACAAACCGGGGTGCCGAGCCCAAGAGCCCATACAAAGAGGTTTGATTAAATAGATGATGCTTCTAGTAATGTGTAACCACAATTTAAAATAGAGCACAGGACTTCCCTGCTGGCACAGTGGTTAAGAATCCGCCTGCCAATGCAGGGGACACAGGTTCAATCCCTGGTCCGGGAAGATCGCACATGCCACGGAGCAACTAAGCCTGTGTACCACAACTACTGAGCCTGTGCTCTAGAGCCTGCAAGCCTCTACTACTGAAGCCCATGAGCCACAACTGCTGAAGCCCGCGAGCTCTAGGACCCACGTGCCTCAACTGCTGAGCCTGCATGCTGCAACTACTGAAGCCCGGACGACTAGAGCCCGTGCGCCGCAACAAGAGAAGCAATAAGAAGGCGGCACACCGCAACAAAGAGTAGCCCCCGCTCACCGCAACTAGAGAAAGCCCATGTGCAGCAGCGAAGACCCAATGCAGCCAAAAAAATAATAATAAATTTAAAAAAAAAATTTAAGGTTTAAAAAAAATTTTTTTAATTTAAAAAATAAAATAAAAAAGAGCACAGAACTGTGCCTCGGGATGGCAAGACATACTCCAGAGAGTAGCAGGGGCCCTTGTCAAATATACTTGGGCAGCACTGAATTAAAGTGGAAGCAATTTTCATGATTTTGGTACTCTTCAGAGCCTTGAATACACCAACATGATTGTTGAAGAAGTGTGTGTGTGTGTGTGTGTGTGTGTGTGTGTGTGTAATACAGAGGTACACCAGAGGTCTAGAAAACACTGGCTATAAACTATTTACTGTGAAGACTCAAAAATACATTTACCATTTTTTTAAGGAAAAGAAATCCATACATATGGTTAAAAAATTCAAAGAACACAAAAGGGTATAAAGTGAAAACATCTTCCCTCTTTCAACCTATGGACTACTCCCATTATTGTTATGTTTCTTGAAAATTGTTCCAGGATGAATTGTATCCATACATCAACATTTATGAATGCCTGAAATCTAGTTACATAAATGCCATCATATCGCACACAGCCAGGACAGTCCCTTGCTTCTTAAATAACACTGAGCGATGGAGGTTGGGACGTATCAGATCTACCCCATTTCCTGTAGCAGCCATGCAGTATCCCTTGGAGATTTTAAATAGACACGCTCCTTTAACTGCATGTGAATGGGTGTCCGATATACAGAAATCCACAATTTCTGCATCTACAAAGCAAGAAACCATTCAGTAGATGTTGCCTGAAGATGCATTTTAGAATTCAAATCTCTTGGCTGTGAGTTTCCTAAAATGAGCTTCTCCGGCTGCTCCTTTATTAAAGTATTTCCGTCCACGCTGGTACATTTCTACAGGTGTTCAGCCCAGACCAAGCTACTCATTTATAAAACCCAGCAGCTTCTACTGGGCAATGGGAGGTAGCAGGACGCTGTCATCTTGAACAAGTCATTTCATGCCTCTGGACTTATTTTCCTCATTCATAAAACAAGAGTAGCAGTGCTTGCCTCATGGGGCAGGGGTAAGGCTTAAATACGGACATCCATTTTTTGTTGTGTATGGACACCAGGAAAACAGAACCGGCCAGAATAATGGTTCCTCCCCTTGAAGAACTCATAGTCCGGGGGGAAGACACCTAAAAACTGAAGTCATGCCACAAGTGCTCTCCTAAATGTGTGGACAAGATCCTACAGGTGCAAAGAGGAGGACTCACCGGAACGTGCGGGGGTTGGAGGAAGGGGTCCTCGCCGAGCGAAGGATAAGGAAGGGTTTCCAGGACGACTGTTACCATGAGACTGTCTAGTGTGAATTGAGCTGTGCTAAGCCCTTAACCCACTTCAGCCTCATAACAAGTGGGGGAAGGACATGTGGAAGTGCTTTGAAAATAGCTTAGTCATTATTTCCTGAGACTCTGTTTTCCCATCTGTAAAATAGGGACAACAATCATAACTGTCTCATCGGTTATGATAAGGATTCACTGTGAAAATGGACGTGAAGAACTCAGGACAGTGCCAGGCACTGTTCTAGCAAGAACTGAAGAAGCCATAGCTAGTCTTAGGCACAAGCAAAGAAAGGGACATTTCTAGCATGTCAGCTACAAGCTGGATTCTGTGCTAGGTACTGCACAAGAATTCTTTTATTTGATCCACAAAACAACCAAAAAGGAGGGTCTCCTTACCATGAGAATTGGGACATACTAATTTGTTCCATGGAGTTCTGGGTAAGAAACTATGGTGAGAATCACAGCCACAAGCTCCCCATAAAACAAAATTATCGTGGCACCTACCTTCTGTAGTATCATTCCAAGCCAAGTTCCATGTGAGTCCAATCCATCGTTCCCTTCCTGGGTGAGGTGCTTCTGCAGGAATAGCTGGGTGGCTTCACCGTGAATAAAAACCAAATGGCCTACTTGCTCCTCACACCAGCTCTGGGCACCATAGAAGGTGCGGCCGAGAGGCACAAATTCATAGCAAGCATCTCTGAAAGCCACTTGGCTCTTAGAGCAAAAGCTGCCATCCTCTGGCTTAGCCGTAATGGCCCTAAACCCCAGGGCAAGCCCCAAGAGTACCAAGGCCAAGGTGCTCATCCTTGAGCCACGGCTGGAGCATCTGGATGGGCCTGGCTCTCAGGTCCTTCATATGCTCCTGCCTTCACAACTGGCTGCCGTCCATCTTTCCTTCTCTTGTTGTATCACATAATAGTGACTGACTTCTTGTTTAAGTGTCTGCATTTTTGTTAGTGCACATCTTGTTAAGTGTCTGCATTTTTGTTAATGCACATCTTGTTAATGTGTCTGCATTTTTGCTTCCGCCATCTCTTTGTTCCATGCAGTTCCAAATCCAATTAATTTGCAAAAAGGTCTTGTAGAGAAAGATAAAGTTGCTGTATCACTTGTCTGCTTGTCATTGGGTGAACCATTAGCTTCTGATAAAAATTCCTTGTTATTGGTTTTTATGTCATTACCCTTCAGGGCTAAATGTTTCACGAGGAACCATCAGCTTGTGGGAAGTATGTGATAAAAGAAAACTGGCAGGAAAGCTAGAGTTATGGATAGTAAAGAAACCAAGTTGAGCTCATATCCAACCCCATTGTCTGTGGCCACTGTGCCCAGATGATAATCACTTTCTCCCCAACATGGCTTCAATCCTAACGGAGATTTTTTTCTGCTCTCTGACTCATCACATTACCACTCATGCCTGTTTGAGAATAAAAATTTCCTACAATATTTATTTGATGTCATCATGAAAATAAGCTTTTAAAACTTCAAACTGCCCATCCTCACCTACTGCCTAAACCCTCCAACAGGTGTCCATGGTCAATGGATCAAGTTCAAACCTCCTGGCTTTGTATTCAAGGCCCTATATGAAATGATCTCTGATGATGTTTCCAAACACACCCCCAGAATGTGGGGAAACATGCTGTCTCACCAATTGCTGATGCAAGTATAAATTGGTACAACCTCTATTGTGGGTAGTGTGACAATACCTATCAAATATCTATCAAAATTTTAAAAAGTACAAGCTCTGTAATGGAGCAATTCCACTTCTAGAAACTTTACCTACAGATGAATTCATACATATGTGATATGTCATATATATATATATATATATATATATATGTTTATTTATTACAGAATTTTGTAAGAAGGAAAGATGGGAAACAACCTAAATGTCCATTTAAAGAAAACTGGTTAATAAAAGGTGGTACATCCTAAATAGCGACTAAAACATGAACATATTCTTTGTATACGAATTCGGGAGGATCTCTAAGATTTTGGCTAATATTAAAAGTGAAGTATGAGACATTGATGAGGTTCCAATCCCATTTACACGCAACCCATATGAATACTTCTTTGTATATGTGTGTAATATATCTCTTAAGGGACATACAAGAGACTAGCAACAGTGATTGCCCAGTGTGGGGAGCGGGGACTAGGTGAGTGGGAGACAGACACAGGAGCGAGATTTTTGTTTCATTGGCCGCCTTTTTGAGACTTTTCCATTTTGTACTATGTGAATGCATTACCTGTTCAAAAATTATAAATTCTCATGAGCCCATCATTCCCCCAGAAGCTCAAAGTCACAGCTCATCCTATCATAATTCATTGCTGGTGACCTTCCTTCATGTCTCTGTGCATTTGTCTGCGCTCTTCCTTTTGCAGGAACCCCTTTCTCCCTAGTCCATCTGCGATCACCCTCAAGCTGATCCCCGGTTAGCTCAAACAGCACTTCCTCAATGAACCTTGTAGAACTTGCCTCAAATAATATGCCTCTCTCCTCTGAGTTTCTTTTTTTATAACAAAAGCTTTATTAAGATATAATTCACTTTCCATACAATTCATCCATTTAAAATATATATCAACAGTTTTTAGTATATACACAAGGTTATGCAACCATCAGCACAATCAATTTTAGAACATTTTCATCACTCGCGAAGAAACCATATTCTGATAGCATTCACACCCCGTTCCTCCCTCCCCCAGCTCTGACAGCCACTAATCTACTTTCTGTCTCTAGGGATTTGCTTATTCTGGAAATTTCATATAATCCTCTGTGGCCTTTTGTGACTGGCTTTTTTCACTTTAGCGTAGTGTCTTCAAAGTTCATCCATCTTGCAGCAGGTATTAATGCTTCATTCCTTTTTTTTTTGGCACTCCATAAAAGTTTATAGAATAAATGTTCAATGAAGGGTTTTTTTTAACATCTTTATTGGAGTATAATTGCTTTACAATGGTGTGTTAGTTTCTGCTTTATAACAAAGTGAATCAGTTATACATATACATATTTCCCCATATCTCCTCCCTCTTGCGTCTCCCTCCCACCCTCCCTATCCTACCCCTCTAGGTGGTCACAAAGCACCGAGCTGATCTCCCTGTGCTATGCCTCTGCTTCCCACTAGCTATCTATTTTATGTTTGGTAGTGTATATATGTACATGCCACTCTCTCACTTTGTCACAGCTTACCCTTCCCCCTCCCCATATCCTCAAGTCCATTCTCTAGTAGGTTTGTGTCTTTATTCCCATCTTACCCCTAGGTTCTTCATGACATTTTTTTTCTTAGATTCCATATATATGTGTTAGTATACGGTATTTGTCTTTCTCTTTCTTTCTTTTTTTTTTTTTTTTTTTGCGGTATGCGGGCCTCTCACTGCTGTGGCCTCTCCCATTGCGGAGCACAGGCTCCGGAGGCGCAGGCTCAGCGGCCATGGCCCACGGGCCCAGCCGCTTCGCGGCATGTGGGATCTTCCCAGACCAGGGCACGAACCCGGGTTCCCTGCATCGGCAGGCGGACTCTCAACCACTGCGCCACCAGGGAAGCCCCTGTCTTTCTCTTTCTGACTTACTTCACTCTGTATGACAGACTCTAGGTCCATCCACCTCACTACAAATAACTCTATTTCATTTCTTTTTATGACTATTCCATTGTATATATGTGCCACATCTTCTTTATCCGTTCATCCGATGATGGACACTTAGGTTGCTTCCATCTCCTGGCTATTGTAAATAGAGCTGCAATGAACATTTTGGTACATGACTCTTTTTGAATTATGGTTTTCCCAGGGTATATGCCCAGTAGTAGGATTGCTGGGTCATATGGTAGTTCTATTTGTAGTTTTTTAAGGAACCTCCGTACTGTTCTCCATAGTGGCTGTACCAATTCAGGGTTTTTCAGAAGTAATATAGCCCCACCTTAGCTCTTTGTTTGCCTTCCTGAGTAATGTTTGTTGTTCATGATAACTTTCAAGATTAATTAAATTTGCCAAAATTACTATGATACTTTAGTGGTGGGAAAAATTGTTTTCACTACTAATGCCAGAGTTCCTCTTGGGAACTTTTTCTTTAGAAAAATACCTATTAGGCCATTTGGGTTGTGATAGGGATGACACCAAGGGCCTGGTTTGTACCATTATAACAAGAGATGGTCTTCCTAAGAAATCAATAATTTGAGATTGGAGAAGGGAGCCATGCAATGTGGTGGGACTGTGGAACATTCAAAAAAGGTGTCAGATAAACCGTTTCTTGTGTCAGGGTGGCCAAAGGCTTTAGAGAACACAGCTGTCTAATGTCTGTTTTTAAGCTTTTAGCTTGCTCTGACCTGAGTTACCATTATTTTGTTTTTTGCTTCCACCCCTCTCTCCCCCAGCCCCTGGCAACTGCGACTTTCTATCGCTATGGACTTAAATGTTCTGAACATTTCATACAAACGGAATCATGCAATATGTGTACCTTTGTGCCTAGCATATTTTTTCAGGTTTCATCCATATTGGAGCATGTATCCGTACTTCATTCCTTTTATTGAGGAATAATATCCCATTGTACAGATAGACCACATTTTGCTTATTCTTTTTTCTGTTGATGGACATCTGGATTATTTTATTCTGGGAATTTCTTGGGGGGAAGGAATAATGTCTCTTAACCTCTGTCTATCCCTTGGCTGGCACACAGTAGGACTCAATGAGCATTTGCCAGCCTGGCCCCATTTCTCAGGTCCCTGGGGCTGACACTTGACGCCCCCTCCCTTTCCCAGAAGCCCTTCCAAGAACCCTGGAGTAGCCTTTCCAGGCAGAGCCCTGGGTAGAATTTGATGTCATCGCTGACTCACAGGCTGGAACACAGGCTGGGCAGAACTGGTCTCTTATCTCCAGGGGCCAAGCATCTAATGACTTTCATTAGAAAACTATGTGGAAGGCCACACGCAGAGATAATGTGTCTCCTGGATAAAGGCTTAATTTATGTCCCTCGTGGAACATGCTTGGAGACATTCGATAAGGAACGCAAATGTGCAGGCTGAATTCCATTTCCACATTCTTTATATTCTGATAAATTGCAGACTCCTGGGCACAGAATTCATCTTGGTGATGTCAGCTCCCAATGTGCCTTAACCTCTGTGTATGTGAAGAAAGGAAGCAGGACATGGCTGGACCCATGTGAGCCTGATTCCAAGGATCTGATCCAGCTGCCTGAGCCTCCAAATCCTGCCTTGCAGGATCAGCCAAAGAAAGCAGAAAGAGAGCAAGTTTGGTTTAAATAGGGCACTGAGTTCATAAAAAGAACCATAAAGCTATTCACGCCCTGTGGCCCAGACATCCCAGTCCTGGGAATAGACCCATTTTAGTTTCGGTCCCCTCAGAAGCCTAGACAAGAATTTAAGTGCAAGCAGCTTATTTGGGAGGGGGTGCAATTCTATATGAACTGGTGTTTTCGTTAGTCATATTGAAATTTGCCTTCCATTCAATCAAAAAGACAATATGACAAAAGAATTTGCGTGGTCCCATCACCCTAATACACTCTCGTTTCTTTGTGGTTTCTTCAAATGCTTCTTTTCTTGAAGACAGATGTTTACCCAGGCACAATCGTAGTGTACGTATAACTAGCTCATATTACATCCTGCATTTCCCACTTAGCATTAGATAGTAAGCCTTTTCCATGTTGCTAAAGGGCGTTGAAATCCGCATGGTGGTGGCTCGGTCTCCTTTCAATGAATGGACATTGATTACACCACTCCCATTTTGCTAGATGTTCTATGTGGTTTTCGTCACCTGTCTGTGATCTGTTCACTTTTGCTATCCTAGTCAACACTTCTATGAACATCTTCTTGCACTTACTCTTTAGGCTGGGCTGAGTTATCTCTTGAGGGTTATAGCAGACTCTGTCAATGCCCCGCCTTACCCTACACTTACCATGTAAGTCTTCTAAATGCACCCATGGCTCTTTGCCTCCCTCTGCACACAAGGAACAGAATGGAAATGCCTGGAAGTTTGAGCCTCTCGGAAGAAACTCTCACCCTATTGACCAAAGTTGCTGGGTCAGTCAATCCCCCAGCTCTCTAAAGATTACTCTAAGGCATGTTCACACCATCTGCAGAGTCTCCCACCAGACTGAGCCTCAGTTTCCTGAGATGGTAATGACCTTGATAATGTACTGTTAATGTCTACCCTCCCTGTTTCACTGCTCCACTCCTGGGTTCACCACCCAAATAAACCATTTGCACTGGAATGCTTGTCTTTGGGTCTGCTTCTGGGAGAGCCAAGCTCAGACAAGTCTATCCTTGGGACTGGGATGCCTGCCCACAGGGCATGAACATCTTTGTGATTCTTGCTATGGACTCAACGCTGTTTAAACCAAATTAACAATCTCTCTGTTGTTCATTTTGCTGATCCCACTTGAAGGCTCAGGCTGCCAGATCAAATTCTGGGAAACACGCTCACACAGCTGAGTCGTGCCCTGCACACTCTTCTCGTGGTTTCAGTTCTATACTTGGGGACCAGCTCTGAGCAACTGATAAGGACCTGAGTCATTGGAATGGTGGGTTGTGTTCTCTTGGTTTTTTAAACATGTATGTAGGTGAGGCTTCCAAGTTTGCTCATGTATGCCTTGTTGTTTGCTTCTGTAGGGTGCCTGGTAACCTGGATCTTAAAGGACTAGTCAGGAAGAGAGGGGTGAGGTGGAGGTAGGGGTGGGGAAGAGCTGGTAGAAAGGAGTTCTCAGGGAGAGGCCCCAGAATGTTAAGTCCCTATTGCGTGTCAGTACCCCAGGACCAACATAAACCACAAAACCCTACATTATCCCCCCTGGGTGGTCTGCCACGGCAGGCCACACCTCCACACGTTTGCACATGCTGTTTCTCCACTGAGAATGTCTTCTCTCATACGCTTGCACACTTACACCCTTTTTCAAGAATAACTCAACTATAAACCATTTCTCTGAAGCCTTCTCAGCCTCTGCACGAGTTAATTGCCACTTAATCCATGCCCTTGTAACAGTTTAATCTACTTCCATTTTAGCATTGCTTAAGTTTTCAGCCTTGAAAAACAGAAGAAGAAGAAAAAAATATATATATATATGTATATATAAAAGAGAACAAGAGAGAAACTACAAGAACTTAGATGTAAAAATAAATCCACTTACAGCCTTTGTAGTTTCCACTTTTGAGTTGTTTTGCTTAATGACTATTGTGGGTTCAGTTGTAACTTCCAAAAGGATTGAAATTGAAATTCTAACCCTTGGTACCTGTGAATGTGACCTTATTTGGAAACAAGGCCTTTGAAGATGTGGTCAAGTTAAGAAGAGGTCATGCTGGCTAAGGGGAGCCCTCAGGCAATGACTGGTGTCCTTATAAGAAGAGGGAGATCTGAACAGAGAGACACACAGAAACAGAGGCAAGAAGGCCATATGACAACCAAGGCAGAGGTTGAAGTGATGTAGCTGCAAGTTAAGGGACATCACAGATTGTTAGCAGTACTGGAAGCTGGAGGAGTCTGCCCTCAAGACTTCAGAAGGATCATGGCTCTACTGTCACCTTGGCTTCAGACGCCTGGCCTCTAAAACCATGAGAGAATAAATTTCTGTCGTTTAAGCCACCAAGTTTGTGGCACTTCGTCATGGCAGCCCTAGCAAACTAATACAATGACGATGTAGCCCAATGAGGCCATGTGCCATTCATTCATTCAGTATCTCTTGAGACCTACTATGTGCCGGGCACTGTGCTAATCTCCGGATTTTAAATAGGAGAATGGTGTGGTCAGCTTTGAATTTCAGCCAGGTCACCTGGTGGCAGCAGGGAAGGTAGATTGGAAGGGGTGGGACTGGGGCCCATGAGGAGGCTGCTCCTAAGAGGTCAAAAATAGTGAGGATAGCAGCTGGGGGCCTGGAGGTGAGAGGTGCAGTGTGAAAGATTATTTAGGAGGTAGAAATGTCAGGACATCGTCCAGACTATAACTCAGTGGTTATTATTTAAATTGAATTTTTGTCCAGCTTCACTGACTGGGCCCTGAAGTACATGGTGGCAAATTGAACGGTTCCAGCTCAGGCGTTAGAAGGCGCTTCTTTTCCTACCAGTGGCGTCCGCTGTATTTCAGTCCTGTCAGTTCTCCCAAGTGTGGCAAATTCGTATTAGATAAATGATAATACACAGCACCTCTGCATGATGATTATTATTATTTGCATTCCTTTCTCCCTTGTTAGACTCTGAGCTCATTGAGGTCAGGAGCTATGATTTCCCATTTTTCTGTCTGAAATACCCTATACGACACCAGTCTCTGCTGTTTAGTAGAACTTGGAGGAAATTACGAATCCTCTTAAATGTTAATGGCATAATTTATGGTCTTTGTTTAGTGGTGAAGTGTTCACTCCGGGAGTCTTGGGGAGGCTCTCCCACCACTCCCTACATCCTGTGTTCTGGAGCTCACCACCAACGCTTGTCCCTCGGGGAGGCAGCTGCCACCTTTGCTGGCACTATTCCCATTACCTTGAACGCTGCTATCCGAGGTTTCCACCTTATCCTGCTCAGCTTATCACACCGGCTGATTAGATACACCATTTAAAAGCTAACTTAATGGGAAAACCGCAAAGTAATTTAGATATGATAACATTATCTCCAAAAGGGAAATATTAACTCACTTTAGGTTACAACTTTGTTAGTAGAAGATACAGAATTGCAAAATAAGGCTGTTGTTTTTATAGCACACAAAAAACTTTTCCTTTTGAATTCAGCTTTACATCTTCATCTCGAGGCTGCTTTATGGACGCAGCACATTCCATGGAAAAAGTGGCCTTGGGGAAGGTAGCCTCCTCTTCCTGCATCCTTCCCCAAATTACAAGGTAAGAGGATTCCACGTTCAATCTCCCACCCCTGCCACGTGTTGTGTGATTTCTGGTCCGGGGTACCACCTCCAAAGCTTCAGTTGCTTCCTCCATAAAAAGGGGATAGTAATAGTGTCTGCTGGGTCTGTGTCACAATAAGAAGATACACAAACTACAGAGCAGGGGCACACATCTGGGAACCCCCATCCTTCTCCCTCCCCAAGGGAGGAGGCCAAACTTTCCTGCTCACGCTGAGAGCGTCTCATCCTCCAGAGGGCAGACTGTGTGTGGTTCTGTACCATGCCTTCCACCCTCTGGAAGGGAGTCCTCTTCCACAGTCTCTGGATCACTGCTGGAAGCAACATAGCCAACTTGTGCAAACGTGTGTGACTTGGGAGGAAGCCCAGGGGTTACTCAACCCAACTCAGAGAAGGCCCCTGCCAGTTAACGCCTCCTCGAACCCCAGCCTTCTTCCTGCTTCCCTCTCAGCAACCCAGCCTCCAGTGCCTCAAGTCTGAACGGTTTTCCTCTTCCCCCACCCCTCTCTCTCCTGCCTGCCATTTCTGCTGGCCCCTGCTCCCCTCTCCTGCACACCCACCCCTTCAAAAATCTGGAATGAGGTGGTGTGGCCACGCTGTGGGATGCCTCTGAGTCTTCGCACAAGCTGTGGCCCTTTCGGATCGCTCCTCCCAGCTTCTCCTCGTGGCCAACTCCCAGCCATCCTTCAGCTCTTGCCTTGGCATTGCCCCTTTCAGGAAGCCTTCTGGAAAACCCCTCTCCCTACCCTGGAGGATTTCTCACTCATGCCTCTTTGTCACCTCTTCTGTGCCACTGCAACCCCACCCCAGACGGGTGGCCCTCCGTATTTGTGGAACAGCTGAATGAATGAATGAATGTGTGGGCTATTCACATTTTTACCATTGACAACCATGGGCTTCTCTGACAATTGTACTCTCTAAACTGGCTTGTTGTGCAGTCATAACTGCTTCTGTCCACCTGAGTCACATACAAATGCCATCTTGGCAGCTCTCCTGCTAACTCAGCACTGTCAATAGAACTTTGCACAATGATTTGCACTGGCCAAGATGGCAGCCACCAGCCACATGTGTCTACAGAGCCCCTGAAATGTGGCTAGTGTGGATAAGGAATTTAATTTCATTGCAATTAATTTATATTTAAGTTTAAATAGCCACATGCTACTAGCAGCTACTGTGTTGGACAGCACAGCAAAATTCCCTCAGAAATGCCTTCCTGGACCTGGCCTCTTGACTTAGGACACCACTGCCTACAGCGTGCAGCCCAAATTCTTACAATCTGGCACAATCCAATCCCTAAACGGGGATCGGACTGTGCACTGTTCACTTCCACTACCTCCATCCCGGAGGAGCTCTGTGCTAGGCTCTGGAGCTAGGCTGCCTGGGCTCGAAGCCTAGCTCTGTGGTGTTGGGCAAGTTACTTAGCTCCTCTGTGCCTCACTCTCCTTGTCTGTAAAATGGGGCTAAACACCTATACTTAGGGTGATTGTGAGGAGTACATGATCATGTGTACAAAAGGCTTAGAAGGAAAGCCCAGCACCTAGGAAGCTCTCAATAAATGGTACCTATAATTGTCATCATCTCTCACTAAGTCCCTGGCAGCGCCGGCTCTGCTTCCTCCCTGTCCGCCTGCTAGAATTGTCCAGCTCCACGCCATTGCCCACTCTGGCCCTCCCACCTGCCTCCTCTTTGCCCATCCAACTGCTTCCCACCCTCAAGGTCTCGGCTGTGCACCTCGTCCTCCAGGAAGCCTTCTTTCTTAACCCTCCCCAGCCTGAGCAAGATTTCCCTCCTCAGAACTCCCACGATACTTATCTGTGCCTCTTCTAGAGCAGGTATAATAGGGAACTAGCTGTTACTTACTGTGTACGTGTCTTCACAGCCAAACTAGAAGAAACTTAAAATCCTGTACTGGGTCGTGAGGGTCTACTTTCCTTCCAGGGACAGACCAGAGTTGTATACATTGTAGCTGCTCCAAAAAATTAATGTTTCTGCTTATCATACTGGCTGACCTTTCCAAGTTTTCTCTCTTTTCCAAGAAACGATAGGAAAGGAGCACGCTATGAGCTCCTACTATATTCTAAGCACCATGACATACACGATTAGAGCTTACAATGTTTAATTTAAACTTTGCAGCCACCTGTGAGGCAGATATTATAATTCCTATTTTAGAGATCAGGAGACTGAGGTTCTGAGATTTAAGCCAATAGCTCAGCACTCAGCTTAGCAGGTGGAAGAGCTGAGGCTCTAATGGAAACGGGTCTGTTGAGGTTGCGAGTCTCCAGAGGTGGCCCCAAGGGACCACGCAGCCCAGACCCATATTCACACCCTGGTGTGGCCCCTCCTTGCCCCGTGATTCATGCTAACCAGTCCGGGGAAATGAAACTATGCCAGTCCTAGGTTCAGCCTTAAAGGAGACTGGCAGCTTCTGCTTCCTCTCTCTTGAAATATTCACTTTTGGGGGCTTTTGCTGCCATGGAAGAAGTCTGGCTATCCTGTTAGAGAGATCTCAGGGAGAGGGTCAAGGAAGGCCCTGAAACCACATGGGGAGGGAGAGAGGCCCAAGCCCAGCCCTCCTAGTGTCCCGGTCAACTGCCAGCTGACTCACAGCCACACCAGGAAGCCACACTGTGAAAGCAGAAGAACTGGCCCACAGAACACTGTCAACCCACAGAGCAGAGCCCACAGACGTGATCAAATGCTTGTTGTTTGAAGCCACTAAGTCTTTTTTTTTTCGTTTAATAGTGTTTTTTTAATTTAATTTTTATTTTATATTGGGGTATAGTTGTTTCACAATGTTGTGCTAGCTACAGGCATACAGCAAACTGGTTCAATTACGCATATACATATATCCATTCTTTTTCAGATTCTTTTCCCATATAGGTTGTTACAGAATATTGAATAGAGTTTCCTGTGCTATACAGTAGGTCCTTGTTGATTATTTTTTTATATATAGTAGTGTATATATGTTAATCCCAAATCCCTAATTTATCCCTCCCTCCCATCTTTCCCCTTTGGTAACCATAACTTTGTTTCTAAGTCTGTGAGTCTATTTCTGTTCTGTAAATAAGTTCATTTGTATCATTTTTTTAGATTCCACATATAAGTGATATCGTATGATATTTGTCTTCTCTGACTTACTTCACTTAGTGTGATAATCTCTGGGTCCATCCATGTTGCTGCAAATGGCATTATTTCATTCTTTTTTCTGGCTGAGTAATATTCCATTGTATATATGCACCACATCTTCTTTATCCACTCCTCTGTTGATGGATATTTAGGTTGCTTTCATGTCTTGGCTATGTGAACAGTGCTGCAATGAACATTGGGGTGCATGCATCTTTTTGAATGATGGTTTCCTCCAGATATATGCCCAGGAGTGGGATTGCTGGATCATATGGTAGCTCTATTTTTAGTTTTTTAAGGAACCTCCATACTGTTCTCCATAGTGGCTGCACCAATTTACATTCCCACCAGCAGTGTAGGAGGGTTCCTCTTTCTCCACACCCCCTCCAGCATTTATTGTTTGTAGACTTTTCGATTATGGCCATTCTGACTGGTGTGAGGTGATACCTCATTGTAGTTTTGATTTGCATTTCTCTAATAATTAGTGATGTTAAGCATCTTTTCATGTGCTTTTTGGCCATCTGTATGTTGAAGACACTAAGTCCTAGAGTGGTGTGTTACACAGCAAAAAATGACCCAAACTCTTGTGTATGAAGAGCTACTTCCCTTCACACTACCATTGCTCTGTTTTCTTATGCACTGGCCAGTTCTTGTCCCATTTTAAGGCAGCACATGCATTTTAGAAATCGTGGAACACCTACTTTTGCTCCCATATCTCCTCTGTTCTCAACTATCAGCTTCAAAATGTGGGCAGCATTACTGGCTAGTGGGGGAGAGCATGCGCTGACTAGCTATTGACTTTGATCAAATTCCTCCACGTCTCTGAGGCTGTAAAAATAAGATTGCTAATGACTCCCTCACAGAGATGAACTAAAACACAGCTAATAAGACACTTAGCATGCTACTTGGCATGTGTCAAGCATCCAGTGAATGGTGTTTATCAGAGGGCGGAGGACAGGCCAGGAGACAGCTCCTACTGGTGACAAGTCCCTTGTCCCACTCTTCCCATATTAGCAAAGACATGGAAAGCAGGGGTCAGGCTTTCATGGTTCCAGAGCGATGCCAGAGCTTCCTGGGAAAGAACAGCTGCTGATTGTTATTTTTGTTTATAAAGAGGGAGGATGGAGGTTTGACATGAAGGCAGTCCTGTGAACCCCTGCACTGCCTCTAACTGCCTTGGGAAATGCATATTTTGGGGGATATGCAGACTTACCCCCCAAACAGAAAGAACATCATGAGAGCCCGAGAAGGCAGAGACTGACTCTCATTAATCACTACCATATCCTCAGAATTTGGCATGTAGTTGGTATAATTTCTGAGAAGGCACAGGATTGTTTTCCTGTTTTGCTCACAGCTGTATTTCCAGCACATAGTAGGTGCTGAGGAAATATATGTTGCGTGAATGAATGTGAGGATGCACGAACGTTGTACTGCCTGCAGACGACACTGTAAGTTGCCTATCCCCAGCCATTCTCTCGTTTTTCCTTGCTAATGATATCTTGACATGACTCAGGTAGCAACGTGTTCCCTAGGGGTGACTCATGACAGGTTTAAGGAAATCAGGGCACTCCTGTTCCTCCTTGCCAGGGATTGGCCTGGGGGTGGGGTCACATGACACAGCTCAGCCAATGAGACTAAGAGAAAAATCTGCTCAGGGGATCATGGGAAAGAGTTGTCTCTAGCACAAAAAGAGAGAAAGCTGGAAAAAGAAAATGCCTGCTTCGTCCCCATCTTATCTCTTTACTTTTGTAGTTATTGTGCAAGGACATGATTCCTGGAGGGAAGGCAATCATTCATAAGCAAAAGTGAACAAGCCCAAGAATGAGAAACCAACCCTCTGAGGATGACAGTGTGGGAGGTGGGAGCCTCGTGAGATGACCCAAATGAGCTTCTGAGCCCGCCAGGAGCCCTAGGTGACTTGATGTCTGAGATAAATGCACATCTTTGGTGTGTCGGCAGATATTCTGTTACTTTCAGCCAAAGTATCTTGCATTAACTCATCGTGCTGTCATGATATTGTTATGGGCTGAACTGTGTTCACCCCCAAATTCATATGTTGAAGTCCTAACTGCCGTACCTGAGAATGTGACAGCATTGGAGGTGGAGCCTTTAAAGAGGTGATTAAGTTAAAATGAGGCCATTAGGGTGGGCCCTCATCCAAACTGACTGGTATCCTTATAAGAGGAAAAGTGGACACACAGAGACACCAGGGATGTACATATCCAGAGGGAGGACCATGTAAGGACACAGTGAGGAGACCGTCTACAAGTTAAGGAGACGTCTCAGAAGAAACCAACCCTGCCGACACCTGTATTATGGACTTCCCAGCCTCTGGAACTGGGAAGATGACTTTCTGTGCCACTTTGTTATGGCAGCCCTAGAAAATATATAGATCTCTATTGTTATGATCAAGTTATTATCACCATCATGAAAAAGTCCTTTGTTTCACCATAGCATTGTCCCTGAGGAGCAGCTGGGACCTGAATGAAGGGAGCTTGCTCAATATTCCATAACAAGGCAATCATATCAACCCAAGACTGGCCTTCTTCGTCCTCCACCCTTCACTTCACTCGGTAGAAACCTAGCAAACATCCCTCATGCGCTGGAGCTGTGTGGAATTGTCAGAGTATATATTTCGAAGTCAGACTTCCTGGCTTTGCTTCCTAATTCGATCTCTTAGCAGCTGTGTGATCTAAGGCAACCTGGTTGTCTTCCCTGAGTTTTCTCATCCCCAAAACACTGCTAAGAACATGCATCTCATAGAATTATATAAGGCCAGAGCAAGCCAGTACATGCAGAGGGCTTCACCAAGTACTTGACTCAGAGAATATTCTTGATGGATGGGGACCATTTCTCTTCTGAATACACAAAATGGACAAGAAAGGAGAATACGGTCATGTTTTCACTTATACAACTTCAATCTAATCCTCTCAACAAACCCTGTGACAGGGCATCGCCAACCTGTTTTGCAGAATAAAGTGAGGTTCAGAGGAGTCATGTGACAAATCACAGTTTTAGATCCTAGGGCCTGAGATTCCAGCCCAGGCCTTTTGATGCCCATAAGCCCTGAGCTTTTTTCTTCTGCACCAGAGATGCCGCCCTTGGTAGAGTAATTTTTTCCCAAGCACTCAAGGTATGCCAGACATTCTCCTTTAATCCTCACAAGGACTCAGCGTTCACAACCTAGGAATAAATAACCCTGACATGGTTACACGTGTTTACACCAGACAGCAGAATAAACTGGCAAAGCTATTGTGGGACTGAATGGAAAATGTGGATCAAAGGGAAGTGCCTTCAGAGATAGCAGGGAAGAAAGGCCGACACTAACTGTGCGAGGACGAGGGCTTTTGCTAGACCCTTGACTTTGAATAACCTTGAGATTTTAATATTGTTATACCTCTGTTTTACAGATAAGGAAATGGAGGCTCAAAGAGGGTAAGTAACATACCCCAGACACAGAAAAGGGAGGAACGTGAATCTGGTATTAACGCAAACACGTAGCATCTTCCCCTGGACCAGGGCTTCTTAACCAGGGCCTGCTGTGTAAAGCAGAATACTCTGGAGAAGTTTTAAGACTACTGAGGGCTGGGCTGCACCTTCAGAGGCTCTGAATGGGTGGGTCTGGAGTGGGGCCCGGCACGGGCATTGCTAAAGCTCCCGCCAGGTGATTGGAATGTGCAGCCAGGGTGGAGCAAAGCCAGGCCATGCTGCTCTCAGGACTGAGCTCTGCGATCCTGGAACAGTCTGGGCCCAGCCCTGATACTACTAGACCCAGCTGGCTGCATAAAGGCCAGCTTTTCTCACTCCACCCAGAGAGGGAACAGCTGGTTCTTTCTTAAAGCAGCATGAGCGAAGGTGAGGCCAGTAACTCATCACCCAACATTCATAGCAAGTTGAATATGGATTTTAGGCAATGGCATCACCTCGAGATTCATGAATGTAGGGGAACCTTAAAATCAAATACAGGCATACTACCTCCCTCTTGATGGGCCAGAAAGTTGGAGCTGAAGTTTGTTTTTTACTATTCCTTGTAGTTCCTGAGTAGAGTTTTTGGTTCCCTGAATTTATTGTTTGAATGGGTACATGAAACATTTTATGTTTACTTCTCCAAAAAATGAAGTATAATTAAGTTGCTCTTTACATATGATTTTTTTCTTTCTGAGTGCTGGGGAGCGTGGTGAGGAAGCTCAGGGACCTTTATTCACAACAAAACAAAACAAAACAATACTTTCCCTCTCTGGCAAACTGAGTTCCCATGCTGCGCAGTAGGGATTCACGTGACTGATGCACTCTGGGCTGCCCTAATCCAGGTGTCCTAAGCAGAACGCACTGCTAAATGATCCCACCTGCTGGTTTTTTTTAATTTTTATTGGAGCAGAGTTGATTTACCATGTTGTGTTAGTTTCAGGTGTACAGCAAAGTGAATCGGTTACACATATACTTATATCCACTCTTTTTTAGATTCTTTTCCCATATAGGCCATTACAGAGTACTGAGTAGAGTTCCATGTGCTATACAGCAGGTCCTTATTAGTTATCTATTTTATATATAGTAGTGTGTATGCGTCAATCCCAATCTTCCAATTTATCCCTCCCCCGCCACCGCAACCCCCGGATCCTGTCAGCTTAAACACAGCAAGAAACTCGCTTTTCTTGATTCAACCAAAAGTGGAAGTGGAAAGGGAGAGTTGAGGACACAATCAGAGAATTAAAGATTAACTGGGACACATGGCTGGGGAATTGACCGTTGACCAAACATAAATAACGCCAGTGCAGCTTCCCGCCACCATGTGCACGAAGAGATCCCAGGCCCTCGGAGAGCGGAGAGCGGAGAGTGGAGAGCGG
This sequence comes from Grampus griseus, assembly GCF_964374135.1. NCBI lineage: Eukaryota > Metazoa > Chordata > Mammalia > Artiodactyla > Delphinidae > Grampus > Grampus griseus. Next base: position 51,559,591 of record NC_139013.1, read on the forward strand.
AAAGCAAAGGGAGAAACGAGTGGCATCAGAAGGGAAGGAGATGTAAAGGAAGCTGCAGGAGAGCAGGACGGGAAGGCAAGGAGGGGCCAGGAGCAGTCGCCTTGAACACAGAGGAGCGTCTGTTCACTGTTAATACCACTGTTGCTCATCGCCCTGCACGATGGATATAATATTTGGCAGAAATAAGAAGGAACAACTGGAGCCTCTGAGGGCCAGAGTGACAGGTGAGCGTTTTCTATAAGCGATGGGTACTTATATGTTTAGATGTACACTTTTTTTCTGCTTATAAAAGTAATGTTTATTATAAATTATTTTTGAAAAATCTGGAAAGCGGTATATAGAGGGAAGATGATCCATAATCTAGATATATTCTCTGTGAAGAACTAGTTGTGCTTTTATGCATTATAACAGTTTTCAAGGAGAGAGAGTCGTTCTCACTATTTCCAGGAGAAAAGTCCCGGGACTGCTGCAATTGGCATACAGACAATGGGATTCTTCTGCAAATTGTGCTCCATCCCCAGTGCGTGATATATTTGTAAAAATGTGCGCGTCCTAAGTTAATTTCAAAGTAATAAGAGAATCGCGTGGGAGCGCCCACTGCTGCACATGCGCGCTGGGGGGCATCGCGGAGCCCGATGTGATTTCCTAGAAGGTGCGATTTCAGGATGCGAGTACCTGCAGAGGCCAGGGTGGGAGCCTCCTCAGGAATCTACGTTTCATGGGTTTTCTCCACCTCTTCTTAGTGGCCACTTTCGTGGGACCATTTTGTTTAGACTCTGCAGGGCAGTAAGTGGATCTGAACTCTCCCGTCCCAGGAGTGGTGCTGAAACAGAGAGGGAGTTGGCTCAGCCACACCACCGTTTTGGATAGATGCACAGTTTTCACAAGGACAGGACAACAGTGCCCTTTGTGAGGCAAGTCAGATTGGGGCTTCTCAGCTGAGGAATTGCCTTGGGTGGCTTTTGAAAGAAAAAAAAAAGGTTTTATGTATATTTTTTCTGATTACAGAGGTAATGTGAAATCTATATGCGTGTCTATGTTACGCATAAAACTTGGAAGTGCAAATGAGAACACAGAGGGAAATAAAACTCAGCTGTATTTCCATCTCTTAGGCACTATTAATATCTGAGCCTATTTAAGTTTTTAAAAGATACATAAATATAGAGAGTACAAAGATCTATTAATAGATTTTACATATAAATACTTTTTCAAAAAACAAATATACACTTACTGTTAACTTTCTATTTTTAAAAAAGGGATCCTTGATGCCTATCCTTTTATTCTCTGGGGTACCACGGACATTTTGCCATTATACCCCTTTACAGCTCATGTTTAGTGACTGCGTGGAAATGCTTGGGAATTTTAGAAAACAAGAATCCTAGGACCTGAGAAGCTGAATGAACCTCTAGATCTAGATCAGCTGTTCTCAGAGGATGGACCCCCAGACCTGCAGCATCAGCATCCCCTGGGCTCTTGTTAGAATCACAGATTCCTGGCCTCACTTCAGACCCTCTGAATTAGATACTCCGGGGGTGGCGCCCAGAAACCTGTGTTTTTACAGCCCTCTGGGTGATTCCAAGTGGGGGACCACTGCTGTAAATCAGGCCTCCCTACTGCGCAGGTGTGAAGCCGAGGGCCAGGGAGAAGCAGCAACTTGTCTGAGTCCCGGCGGCCAGCAGAGGATAGGCTCCAGCTTAGGGCAGGCCTCCAGCCCTGGGTCACGTCTAATCAGCTGGTCAGCGTCCGCTGGCAGACAGCTCACTAAACACTGTGCCTGTGTGGACACGTCTGCCCCGAGGGGCCAGGCCAAGGCTCTGGCTTCACGTCCAGCTGCGCATTCTTGGCTCTGAGGCTTCTTTGGCGAGTTACTTAAGCATTTTCTGACTCAGTTTCCTCTCACGTCTAATAAAGTCAACATGTACCTACCACATGAGATTGCCGCAATGACTAAATGATTTAATCTGTTAAAACACATAGTGCTCAATAAATGGTCTTCTTATTATGTCTAGGGCTTTAATATATGCTGATTCATCTCTCCCTGCTCTGCCTCAACCTGCTCCTTCTGTGTCCTGAGTCTCTGTGAATAATCCCACCCAAGGCAAGAGACTTGGCTGCATTTTTTGAGTGTTCCCCTCCCCTTCCCCATACATTTAGTCAAACTCTGAGTCCCTTTGTTCCATTGGTTTCTCTCCATCCCCACTGCTGCTACCCTGTTCCTCTCTCTGGCCTTCCCACCTCCCTCTGGGTCCTCCCGTCCACACTCCACACCATAGCCAGAAATAACTTTTGAAACCCCCAAATCTGATCACATGAGAAGAAGCAGATCCTTAGAGACAGACCGTGGATTAGTGGTTGCTAGGGGCTGAGCAGGGGATGGGGATTGACTGCTAATGGGAACAGGGCTTCTTTTCGGGGTGATGGAAATGTTCTGGAGTTAGTGGTGATAGTTGCACAACATTGTAAATGTTCATAAAAGAATAATAATCCTTAACTGTACACTTTGAAATGGTGGATTGTATGTTATGTGAATTTTATCTCAATTTTTAAAATCGCAAAAAAAATCTGGTCCTATTTTCCCTGTTATAACCATCAAAGGTGTCCCATTCTTCTGAGCACCAAATCAAAGCTTGGTGTGGTCTTGTTGACCTTGGTCGCTTGGCCCTACTTAACTCTCCAGCTGCAATATTTATGATGTCCTCACTTGAAAGTTACAGGCCAGCTCTTACTAAGCAACTTGCACATCTCCTGATCTTTGAATTGGTCTTTGATCTCTGAGTTTGGGTTTCTCCAGAGATAAGAATTCAGGTGTAAGTCGTTTATTTGGGATGTGCTTCCTAAGGAACACTGGGAGGGAAGCCAATGAAGAAGACATTGTCAAGCCATTGACCACCAGGAATCATTGGAGCCGAATCCTCTGGACAAAGCATAAAGTATGCCTTGCATTGTGTCAACCGAGGGCAAGGAAGTGGTGGCCTTTGACCCATAGCATCCCATCCATCTTTGGGTGAGAGCAGCTTTCATGGGCATTAACTCTCCAGTGAGCTTCCAGCTCATCCACGTGTGGGCAGAGCTGCTCCACAGTGAGAACAAAGCCCTCAGGTGGAGAGCTGTAGGTATTTGCAGAAAGCAGCCTTCAGGGAGAGGTGAACGCCAAGGGGACAGGGGCGGGACCCCAACAGCACCTGCAATGCTGTCCAATGGCAATATAACGCCTGCTCATGTGTAATTTAAAATTTTCTAATAGCCACATTCAAAGAAATACAAAGAAACAGATGAAATTAATTTTAATAGTATATTTTATTTAATACCACATATCCAGAATGTTATCAGACCAACATGTAATTAATATTTTTAAACTGCTAACGAGATGTTTTACATTTCTTTTTCATACTAAGTCTTTGCAATGTGGTGTGCGTTTCACATTTACTGCACATCTCAGTTGGGACTAGCCACATTTCCCGTGCCAAGTTGCCACTCGGGGGTGGTGGCTACCACATTGGACAGCACAGCTCTAGAATGTTCTCTCCTCAGGCCTTTGCAAGGCAAACACCTACTCCCCCTCAAAACTCAACCAGGTCGCCTCCTCAGGAAACATTCCTCACCCTCCTGCTATCACCCAATTTCAGGGTGGAGTTCTGTTCCACGCAGCACCCTTGCTGAGTCTGTTGCCTTGCCTTTAGCACAGTGTATTTTGAGTGTTTTCCTTTGTTTTTGTCTTTTAATGAATGGGGAGCAACTTGGAGACAGGGATGATGCCTGTTCATCTTGGTATCCTCAGCGCTAGCACAATGCCAGACATATTCTTTCTGGAAATGAACAGATGCAGCAAGTGGTACAGGGGCTGTATGGCCACTTCTTTTAGCTTTTTGGTTTAGGTGCAGAACTGGAAACTAAATGTTCTTTCTCTCACCAGGCAGGATTCCAGCATGGCTGCAGGGGACCCTGCTCCGCAATGGGCCTGGGATGCACACAGTGGGCGAGACCAGATACAACCACTGGTTCGATGGCCTGGCCTTGCTCCACAGCTTCACAATCAGAGACGGTAAGAGCACCGTGTGATTTGCCATAGCTGCCATAACAAATGACCACCAATGGAGTAGCTTAAAGCAACACACATTTAATTCTCTTACAGTTCTGGAAGTCGGATGTCTAAAATGTATTTCCCTGGGCTAAAATCAAGGTGTCAGCAGGGGTGTATTCCTTCTGGAGGCTCCAGGGAGAGAATCCGTTTCCTTGCTTTTCCTAGCTTCTAGAAGTCACTTGCATCCCTTGGCTTGTGGCCCCATCTTCATCTTCTAAGCCAGCAGCATAGCATCTTGTGGTCTCTCTCTTTCTCTCTCTGTCTCTCTGCTTCTATCATTACATCCCTTTCTCTGAGTCTGACTCTCCTGTCTCTCTCTCTCTCTCTCTTTTTTTTGAAAATATTTATTTATTTAGGCTGCTCAGGGTCTTAGTTGTGGCACACAGGATCTTCGTTGCAGCATGCAGACTTCTTAGTTGCGGCATGTGGACTCTTAGTTGCAGCATGCAAACTCTTAGTTGTGGCACGCATACGTGGAGTCTTACCCACTGGACCACCAGGGAAGTCCCCTGTCTCCCTCTTATAAAAGTTTTTGTAATTACTCTAGGCTCACTCAGATAATCCAGGATAATCACCCACTTCAAGATCCTTAACCCAATCACGTCTATAAAGTCTCTACTGCCCTGTAAAGTATTCAGAGTTTCCAGGGACTGGGATGTGGACATCTCGGGAAGCCATCATTCAGCCCACCACAAGCACAAACCTCCCTGGAAAGGTGGCCAGGGTTGTTTTTCAGCGAGTTCAACCGGAAAAATAATATGCATTCTCAGTAAGGTGGGCAGGGACAGGTGGAAGTTTACAGGCTTTGGAATCAGACACACATCAAATTAAAATAGGAGTGTAGAGCTGAAAAGAGCAAAGTGAGCCTATTGCTCACCAGGCAGGGAGAGCCAGGTCAGTCATGTCCCTGAGAAGACACTGAACACAGAGCAGAAGGTAGGAGGTGCCGCAACTAAAGTGAAATTCCGAGTTCAGATGACTGACTCAGGAGGTGCTATTGGTCATTGAGCTGATTTATGTCACAAAGTACAAGCCGGGTTCTTAAAAGGTCTGGAGTGGGTGCTGGGAGGCTTCAGCAGGCTCAGGGCCATGTGGTAGGGTTCAGCGTGGTGAGAGTTTACTCTGACCCCTGTGTTCCAGCTTGGGCAAGCTGCAGCCACTCCACCTCCCTGGGCCTCAGTTTCCTCATCAGTAAAAGGAGCTTGATCGTTCTCCCTGGAAAGCTTTTGTGATGATCAGAAGTACTAGGTGTCCAGCAAGGATTTGATGCCTGGTAGATGCTCAGTTGATTAAAAACCACCATCATAGGACCTCCCTGGTGGCACAATGGTTAAGAATCTGCCTGCCAATGCAGGAGACATGGGTTTGAGCCCTGGTCGTGGAAGATCCCACATGCCGTGGAGCACGCCTAAAGCCCATGCTCTGCAACAAGAGAAGCCACCGCAGTGAGATGCCCGCGCACTGAGACGAAGAGTAGCCCCCACTAGCCGCAACTAGAGAAAGCCCGCGCGCAGCAACGAAGACCCAACACGGCCAAAAAATAAGTAAATAAATTTATTGAAAAGTAAAATAAAATAAAAACCACCATCACTGTTGCTGGGTTTGAATCCCAGCTCCACCATGCTAACTAACACATACCTAAGCTGTGTGACTTGGCCAAAGTTACTGACCCTATCTGTGTCTCAGTCTCCCCATCTGTAAAATGGGGCTATTAGTAGCATGTCCCGTAGAATTGATGTGGAATTTAAATAAATTAATACGTGTGAGGGGCTTTGTATAATGCCCGGCTCATCATATGTGCTCCATAAGCGTTAGCTATAATTTTCACATGACTGTCATCTCTTTCAAGCTAGTCGGCAATTATTTTTTGAGTGCGGACTCCGCCAGCAACTTGCTCTAGCATTTCATGAAGAGACACCGTGTGTGAATGCCATGAGCTCCGAGTTTGCAAAAACTCACAGTTTTTACTGTGACTCAGCTACAGGGTGGGTAGTTCCATATTTCCCGACAGCCTTGAGCCTTAACAGTCCCCTCTTTTCCTAAACAGAAGTTCCCAGTGATTCCTGGGGACAGAAGTGCTGTTCTGGATGAGGTGTCTGAGAGGCGTCCCTTCTCTGAGGCCCTGCCTCACCTGCTGCCAGGTTCTTCATGGTCCATTTCCGAGCTCACATTCATGTGTGGGGGGGTACTCTTGTCTCCTTGCACATGTGACACTGAAACTTTAGGGAGGTTAGGTGACTGATCCAAAGTCACTGACGTAGGGGTGGGATCTGAACTTGTCTGGAGTTCGTTTGCAGCTTTCTCTCCTGTCCTCAGCCCAGCACACACGTGCACGTGTACACACACACACACACACACGCACACACATACACACATACCTCTGAGAAATGGCAGATGCTTAAATGGTATCCTTCAGTAGAGAATCCAGGGACAAGGGAACCAGCAGGGGATGACCGAGCCCTAGCCGTCTTACAGAAGTATGGCTGCTGTCCACCAAAACCCTTGAGTGGGCTAAACGGGCCAGTGACCAAAGTTATCCCATACTATTTAGACTTTCTAAAAGCTTCTAGTAGGTTTTCAAACTAAAAGTTTACTGTCAGAGGCAAGTAGCTGTTTTCTGTTCTTTTCTGAGATGGTCGGTCAGGTGCAACCACAAGAGGAGACACAGAGAGACTCAGGAAAACAAAGGTTATTCTATCCACAGGTGCTGGAGACAGGAGGCGAGTGGCTCAGGGCACATGGAAAAGACACCAGGGTGGACAGGAGACAGAAGACAGGAGCGGGGTGAACTCTGAGACTGAGGCCTTTATTGGGGTTTCTGAGGGCAAGGCAGGAAAGGGCAGAGTGAACAGCCTAGGACTGGCTAGGTGAACAATTCAGTGAACTTTGGGCTAGAGGGATGGTTCCTAGTTGCCTGGTACTCAGTCCTGGGCTGATTAAGGCGGAGGGACATTGTCTCCGGGGGTGTATGGACCAGATGGAGGATTGGTTAGTTTGCATATCAAAGACATACTGGGCTCTTTCCTGCCTCTAAGAATTGTCTGGTCCAGGGAGACACAGTCTTGTTCCAGCCAGAAAGTTTTTTTAAGGTGTGAAAACATCATAATATGCAGAAAATTTTAAATATATACAATAAAGCAGCATGAAAGACAGTTCTGTTCATAATCTGGAATTGGCTAGAAAGTGGGAGGAATGGAGACTATAGCCAATTACTCGCCCTCCCCTGCCTGTCCTGCTCTTGAACCTGGGCGTGTGTCAAGGGTGTGTGGCCCCACTCTGCTTTGCAATGATCAGTGTGCCGTTCTCCAGCCTAGGGCGGAGGCCCCAGAGTGCAGGGTCCCTGTTCAGGTTGTTGTATCTTCATCACTTAGCACAGGGTCTGGCCCACAGGGGCACTTAGGAACTCTGTGGAGCTGAAATGACACAAGCAAGGTGAAGATGTTTTGGTAGAAGGAGGCAATACTTCCCCAGTCCATCTCTTCAATACTTGCTACAGGGAGTGCTTGCTGGCCATTGGCCTAAGTGGTTCATGGCCATCCACGACTCAGCCCTCACTGCAGCTCCTGGGGAAGGGACCACTGTTACTATCTTGATTTTACAGACGGGCGTCTAAGGCCCAGAGTAGCCAAAGAACTTACCCAAATGCACACAGCTAAGAAGCAGTGGTAGTCAGTTATAAACTCAATGCTCTTTAAATCCAGAATCCTAAGTCCTAAGCATTATGCAATTCTGCCCCCATTCCCCACTCCTGCCAGCTACCATCTCTCCCCAACTCTCCAGCCTAATCCTCCTGAGGCTGCCAGATTGCCAGTGTTGGTGTAGCACAGCCTGGCGTCGTCTCTCCTCTCCTCTTGAACTCTCAATGGCTCCCCAGTGTCTAACAGTGGAAATATAAACCAAAAATGTTAAGTACTACCATACCCAATTTAAGAGGACAGTGCAATCAAGGTTCTCTGATTTGCAGGTAACACAAAGCCAGTATTTCTCAAAAGGTGGTTTGTGGGCTTCCTGCACCAGAATCCCCCAGGATGCTCATTTAGGTTGTGAATCCTGAGACCCCACCCAGGGCTTGAAGGGTAGGGATAGAGCATCTATGTTTCCAACACGCTTCCCAGATGACCCCGAGCACACTGGTGGTTTGGGGCTTGGGCCTCCATGATTTTTTAAAAGTACCAGGTGGTTCTAGTGCACAGCTAGCATGGAGAATGGAAATTAGTGCCAAACCAGGAAGAAAGGACTGGAGGAAGAAAGTAAGAAAGCAAAAGACAGGAAAATGACTCATAGCCTTCAGGAGAAGTCACTAGAAGGTAATGCTTTAAAAAACTAAAAAAGATTTGAATAAAAAAGGCAGAGTGGAGATGGGGAAGCCGGGTGAAGGGTATACAGGAGCGCTCTTTTCTGTAAGTCTAAAATTCTTTCAAAATGGAAAATTTTTATAAAGCAGGCATGGAGATGAGTCAACCCAGGTCCCTCTTAGCAGCACATTTGATACTTTTCCAATAAGAGGCAAAGTCGGTGTTCCGTGAGGATTTGAACGTGTGAATTCCAAGAGTCAGAGTCACAGAGATGTTTTTTTTAAACTGGAGTATAGTTGATTTACAGTGTTGTGTTAGTTTCTGCTGTACAGCATAGTGAATCAGTTATACATATTCATATGTCCACTCTTTTTTAGATTCTTTTCCCATATAGGTCATTACAGAGTATTGAGTAGAGTTCCCTGTGCTGTACAGTAGGTCCTTATTAGTTATCTGCTTTATATATAGTAGTGTGTATATGTCAATCCTAATCTTCCAATTCATCCCTCCCCCACTTTCCCCCTGGTAACCATAAGTTTGTTTTTTTTATATCTGTGACTCTATTTCTGTTTTGTAAATAAGTTCATTTGTATCATCTTTTTAGATTCTACATATAAGTGATATCATACAATATTTCTCTTTCTCTGTTTGACTTACTTCACTCAGTATGACAATCTCCAGGTCCATCCATGTGGCTGCACATGGCATTATTTCATTCTTTTTTATGGCTGAGTAATATTCCATTGTGTGTGTGTGTGTGTGTGTGTGTGTGTGTGTGTGTGTGTGTGTGTGTGTGTGTGTGTATACCACATCTTTATCCATTCCTCTGTCAGTGGACATTTAGGTTGCTTCCATGTCTTGGCTATGTGAACAGTGCTGCAATGAACATTGGGGTGCATGTATCTTTTTGAATGATGGTTTTCTCCAGATATATGCCCAGGAGTGGGATTGCTGGATCATATGGTAGCTCTATTTTTAGTTTTTTAAGGAACCTCCATACTGTTCTCCATAATGGTTGTACCAATTTACATTCCTACCAACAGCAGAGTCACAGAGATTTAGGGGCACAAAGCCTCTCCCAAACTGACTTTTTCAACTGTTGTAGCTCCAGTGTAGTCTTTTGGAAAGTTTGCTTTAATTTTTTTCTAATTAAAAAATATATATATGTATATCTCCCGCCCCACCAAATAATAACACTTGACCCAGTTCTGGAAGATCCCAGGCGGGAACGCGTCTGTTTACTTGTGTCCCTTTAGAAGGAATGTGGTTAATTGGGCTCCCGACAGCAGGATGCTAGAGAACGCTCCGTGCCTCCTTCTTTAATCTCAATCTCAAAGTAAGTGTCAGCCTTGAGTAATTCCAGAGACACATTTCCCCATGGCCCTCTGAGCGCTCCCTGCTCTGGTGCTGGGATATGGGCTGCCTGTTGACAACCAGCCTGGGCTGGGTGTTTATGTTTCATATGAACAGAATTCAGCATTTTAGGCAAAGCACATTAGCCAGTACCTATGGGTGGCAGCCCTCAGAGAGAGTGACCGTGAAGGGCAGGCTGGCTCAAGGGGAGACCAGAGTGGCCTTAAAGCTGGTCCTGTGTAGCATGAAGACCAGTAGGTGTGGCCTCACCAGCCCCCAGGTGAGTCTTCCTGCCTCCAGGATTTTGGAGAATGCAGAACTGCAGCCATCACTTATCACGTGCATGCTAAGCGCCAGGGAGCCAAACTCCTTCTATCGTCCCATCTCATTTAAAACTGCCAACCCTAGTTGGGGAGGACTGTATGATCCCCAGCTTGCAGTTGAAGAAACTGAGGTTCAGTGATAAAGGGACTCACCCAAGGTCACATGGCTTGGATGGGGACTTGCCCAGAGCCAAAGCCTTGCCCCAGCTACCTACTGTATCTGACTAGCATATGTAGCTTTTTATTGAGCACCTACTATGTGCTAAGTGCTTTACAGGCCTTAAATGTTATAGCAGCTCTGTGAGGAAGGTATCAGGGTTCTCATGTCAGAGCAGAGGGGACTGAGGCTTGCCTTTGACACAAGGTCAAGTGCATGGCCGGTAGATGATGGAGCAAGGATTCATATCCACGTGGAGACTCGAACCTACTTGGGGTGGAGATCTTGCCTGTCCCACTCACCATTACATACTCACATCCTGGCCCATCCAGGTGTTTAACAAATAGTGATCAAATGCATGAACCCTGGGCCCAGTTAGACTCAGAGCCCTTGCTCCTAACCATTCCTCCATGTTCCTTTCCGCTGCCCCAGGAACAAAGCTCCCCCCACCAAATATCTCAGAGATCCTGATGTACAGTAGCCACCCCTGGAAAGATGCTTGCAAAGAGAACAGATGATCATCTGACACACAGTTTACCTCCTGAAGACTGGAGAAGGCACCAGAAGGTCTTTCATGGTCTCTTCTAATTTTATCATGACGAGTGTTACCATTATTGTTGCTGTTGCCACTTAAATGCACAGGTTGGAGTCATCACTGCTGGAACGTACACTCACATCCTTTGGAAACAGAGGTGAAAACGCAACCCTGAGGGCAAAACTAACCAAGACTGTTGGAAGTCAAGATAGTGGTTCCCCTGCAGGGTTGGGATCGGGGAGGCTAGTACAGGATCAGATATGAGCGGCCTTCCCAAAGGCTGCTCACATTCTGTTTCTTGATCAGGAAGTAGTTTATATGGGTAGGTTTAGTTTGTGAAACTTCACCAAACCATACAGTTATGGTAGCATATTTCTATAGGTATATTTTTAATAACAAGGAACAGATAGAATGGTCAATTGACGTGGTCGCTGTGTCAGGATCTTCCAGTTGCCAGCTTTTGAGTCCAGTTTACCACTCGCTAGCTGTGTGGCTTAAGGCAAGGTACTTAACATCCCTGTGCCTCAGTTTATTAGCTGGGAAATGGGCCTGCAGGGTCGGTTGTGAGTGCCCAAGCCCTTTGCCCTTCATTTTGTAAGAAATCTGAAACCTTCAAGTGTTGTTTAAATTTTGTTTTATTTGGCTGTTAATTAGCAAATGACATTAAGTTGATTTTCTTTTCCCTAAAGAATACTTTTCTAGTTAGAGTCTTCTACATACTTCTTATGTTCAGAGGATTAAACCAGATAATACACATAAAGTGCCCTCACAGTGATTAGCACACACATGCTCAATAAATGTTAGCTCTTAGTTTCACTTCCTCTCCTGAAAATATAAAGAGGCCCTGGGCAGGAATTTCTTGGGATTCAGTCTCTCCTTGAAGGCCATCATTGTGACAGTGGATACATGATGGGCGTTTCTCTGATGAACCTCTTTTTTATGGGAACAAACTGTCAGTATATCCTGGGTCCTACTTTTTTGCATGTTATCATTGTACCAACCCTGGAAGCATAGGTTATACTACAGCAAGGAATGTGTTCTCTAGAGGGGAAAAGTCAACATAATGTCATTTGCTAACTAATGGCAAAATAAAATGAAACAAAAACTCTAGAGGAGGGGCTTCCCTGGTGGCGCAGAGGTTGCAAGTCCGCCTGCCGATTGCAGGGGACGCCGGTTCGTGCCCCGGTCCGGGAGGATCCCACGTGCCGCGGAGCGGCTGGGCCCGTAAGCCATGGCCCCTGAGCCTGCGCGTCCGGAGCCTGCGCGTCCGGAGCCTGTGCTCCGCAGCGGGAGAGGCCGCAGCAGTGAGAGGCCCACGTACTGCAAAAAAAAAAAAAAAAAACCCTAGAGGTTTCAAATGAGCCACCCAACCTACAGACAGCCATCCGGAGCAAACGCTGGTTGTTTTGACTGTAAAGGACATTGGAAAGCAGGACTAGATTCAAAATGGACAGTTACTTGGAAAATATGTTTTTGCAGGGGTCCGGATAGGCCACTACAAAGGTCAAAGGCCTCAGTATTCACAGCCCTGAAGACTTAGTAAGGTCCCCACCTGAACTCCAGCCTCATCTCATGCCTGCTGCTCCCAAGTGCCTGGTGTTCCAGCCCACACTGACTTAGCCCTTCCAGGAAGTGGGCTGTACTCCCCACCCCTAGGTCTTTGCTTACAGACTTTCTGGGGAGAGTCCATGGGAACACCTGACCCTCTTCCTAGCCCCACCTCCCGGATCTGTTGCAGTTCAATTCTACTTATCCTTCAAGGGCTTTGTCAAGTGCTACCTCCTCTGTGAAGCCTCTCCTGACTCACCCATACCCGCGAAAAGTATATGTATCTCTCTCCCTCCATATCTCTCTCCCTTCTTCCCTCTCCCCTCTCTCCTCTCCCCTCTCTCCCCTTCCCTCCCCCTTCTCTCCCCAGAAGGAACCTTTGAATATATTATGTGCTATTCTACATGGTAAAAGGGTCTTGCAGATGTGATTAAGTTAAGGACCTTGAGATGGGGAGATTTCCTGGATTATCAGGGTGGGCTCGGTGTAGTCATAAAGGAAAGAGGAAGGCAGGAGGGTCAGAGTCAGAAAAGATGTGACAGCGAATCAGAGCTCAGAGTGATGCAGCCGCAAGCCAAGGAATAAAGGCAGCTTCTAGGTTCTCCCCTAGAGCCTCCAGGAGGAACTAGCCTTGCTGACACTTCGATTTTTGCCTTGTAAAACCCATTTCAGACGATGTCTTCTAACACAGTAAGATAACAAATTTGTGTTGTTTTAAGCCACTGCATTTATGATCATTTGTAACAGCAGCCATAGGAAATTAATATAGGTCTAGAACCATCTGGTATATTTTCAGGTTGGTCTTGGTGGACTAGTCAAGAGTCCATGCTTTTCTGGAGTGAGTCAGATTCTCTGCAGTGTCATCAACACATGTACTGACCCTCTGTTGTGTGCAGAATTGGGTATAAGGGTGCTCCCTGGTTGCAAAGAGATATGAAATGTTACTCCAGGGGCTAAATTGCCAGTGTAGGGCCCCCAGAACTGAACTGGGCCCTGGAGAAACCTAGCCTAAGTACGGGGCCTTCTGGACTAATCCTCCAAATCTGGACCTTACCTGGAAAGATACAAATATGGTGGAAGGGGTGGTTGATGGCCTGGGTCAGCACCTCTCTGGGTGATGCTGGGCAACGGGATGGAACATTTCTGAGCCTCAGTTCCCTCCTATGAAGATGGGGCTGGGAACAGGAATACTTACCTGGACATATTGCTGTGAGTCTCAACCTTGCTGAAATGTGTGTGAGAGTTCCCTCCAAATGCTTGTTTTATCTAGCACACACATTAAAGGGACTGTCCCAGTGGACTCCCTACCCCCTCCCCCCCAACCCCCCCGCTGCCCATCAAATCCCTGGAATGGCTGAAATCAACTTCAAAGCCCTGTAAAGGTGTCAGTCTGGGATGATTCTGCTGCTTCTCTTTCAGGTGAAGTCTATTACAGGAGCAAATACCTGAGAAGTGATACCTACAATGCCAATATTGAAGCGAACAGGATTGTGGTGTCAGAATTTGGAACAATGGCCTATCCGGACCCCTGCAAAAACATATTTTCCAAGTAACTGTCCATTTTGAATCTAGTCCTGCTTTCCAATGTCCTTTGCAGTCAAAACAACCAGCGTTTGCTCTGGATAGCTGTCTGTAGGTTGGGTGGAAAATTTCCCGTGATGGCCTTTGACCACATACGCTACGCAGTTTTTGATCACTGACAGCAGGAGAGGCAAAGAGCATCTGACAGATTTGTTACGTGTTCTCCCACATAGCTGGTGGGAGAGCACTTTGGAATTATCTACCAAAATTACAAATGCACATTCCCTTCAGTCCAGAGGGGTACTTGCTTGTGTCTGAAATGACAAATGTACAAGGTTATTCATGGCTGAATTATTTGTTATGAGGAGGAACTGAAAATAACTCAAATGATCATCAACAGAGGAGTGGTTAAATAAATCACAGTAACACTACAGGAAAATGCCAGGCAGGTATAAATAAAGGAATGAGGTTGCTCTCTATGTTCCAAATGAAAGATTTCCAAGATATACTGTTAAGTGGAAAAAAAAAAAAGCAAAGTGTAGAAAGAGCATATAGTATGCTATAATTTGTGTAAGAAGGCACGGGGAAATCTAGATTTATTTTCGTATGTGCAGAAACTCTGGAAGGATGCATGAGGGAAGTGGGGAACTGATGAGAGGAAGGATGGGGGAAATTTTCAGTTGTATACAGTTAAAATCATCTGGGTTGTGATGTATATGAATGTATTACATACATGTTCAACACTTAAATTGTTGGCCAGGGAATCAGGCCAGCCATCAGTACCTCCTTTCTGATACTCTTTAGACATAGAAGGATTGTGAAATGTCTTAGGGGTAGACTGGCCCAGAGAGGGAGGCTGGCTTCTACTTTTCCAGAACTGACATCATCTCTCCAGTCTTAGCGTCCAGTGCTGAGTCCGGCACACAGCAAGCGGGGAACTCCCATTCCCTGCTGGGGGAGGAGCCTGGGGGAGGAGCCTGGGGGAGGGGGAGGGAATGAATTTAAAACTGCAGCCTGTGGGGCCTCCTTGCTGTTACACTGTTTGCCAGTAGGGGGAGCACTAACCAGTACACGGGGTCAGGACTTCCTGCTTTGAGTTTGCCTTCTAATCAAGTGATCAGTTCTTAACTCATAATTAGTTTACTCTTCTTTTTCAAAAATCTAATATCCTGGACAAAGTTGGGTAACCAGGGTGGGCTCACATTCCTGCGCAAAGCAGCTTAGCTGGTTTGCTAGTCTTTGGGGGGCTGTTATGGGTATGAATATGATTTCTGTAGAGCTTCTTAAAATACTTCAGAACAATCCACCAGGTCTTGATGGCTCTGGTGCAGGAGACTTTTGGATTTGGGGAGCCCAGGAGGGCTCAGTGGGCAGCCTTGTTGTCTCAGCTGACTCCCTCCTTAGCTGATTGAATGTGGTGGTATTTTTGGGTAACTTGATCTCTGAGTCCTCAGGATTCCTCAAGGAACCCATTAGGACCCAGTACTTTTTCTCCCTTAGTTGAAGTAGAGTGTTTTAAGTGGTGGGAAAATTAAAACCATCTCGAGTAGAACTTTCCAGCTGGGTGGACACAGCCATTGACCCCGTTGACTTGCTTCCTCCCCAGAGCTTTCTCCTACCTGTCCCACACCATCCCTGATTTCACAGATAACTGTCTGATCAACATCATGAAGTGTGGAGAAGACTTTTATGCAACCACAGAGACCAATTACATCAGGAAAATCAATCCCCAGACCCTGGAAACCCTGGAGAAGGTATCAGTAAATCTACAGCCAGCCTCAGTTCTTGACTCAAGAAAGGGACCCCCTGCAGGAGGCCAGGAGCCTGCAGGAACTCACAGAGGAGCCCTCCTCTGATGCCCTTGGGTCTTGGGCTCTCCCAGCTCAGCACTTAGCACTAGATTCTAAGCTTCCTTACAGCAGGACTGTGTCCTGTCATCTTTGTGTCTGTATTCATTCCTAGGACTCCCATAACAAAGGAATACAACAGAAATGTATCTTAGGTGGCTTAAGACAACAGAAATGTATCCTATCACAGTTCTGGAGGCTGGAAGTCTGAAATCAAGGTATCGGCAGAGCCATTCTCTCTCTGAAGTTTCTAGGGGAGGATCCTTCTCTGCCTCTTCCAGCTTCTGGTGGTTGTTCCTTGGTTTATAGGAACAACGAATAATTGTTGTAATCCAATCTCTTGCAAAGCTACAAATTATTGTGTGAAGGCCCACCCTAATCCAGAATGACCTCTTTTTAACTTGATTACATCTACAAAGACCCTATTTCCAAATTTAGGCACCAGGGGTTAGGACTTCAACATATCTTTTTGGAAGATACAATTCAACCCCTAACAGCGTCCATACTCCTTGACACTGAGTGGCACCTCAATGGAAATTTGAATGAATGACTATACTGGGCCACCCAGGACTCCCAGCAGCCCTGCCTTGTATTGACCTGAAGAGGGAGGCATTAGGCACAGAGCAAGGGTGCAAAAATCAGTGCCCAAGCAGATACCTTTCCTGGGTAGAATCAAGTCTACATTTTCGTGAAGATCAATAGACCCACTTTCAGTTTTCTCCAGCTGGCAGTTCAAAGCCTTGATGTCTTTGCAATACAATTTAACGATCCCTTGGAAGGAGTGCTTTCCTTAGCTGTGAAATTACGTCCAGCTCCTTTTAGGCTAGGCGGCGTAGGTCCAACTGATGTACGCTTTCCACAGAGCTGCAGAGAGGAATTACTAGGAGAGAACGAGGTATCGCCTGACTTTTGGCTGGAGGAGGTTGTGCTATTCTGGGGGAAGAAGGGCAGGCAGTTGGCTCCCGGGCCACCCCATTGCTGTATGGTTGTGGCCTGTTAGGAGTCGGGATCATTATTGAGCTCCTTAGTCTCTTTTCCCTTTGACCAAATGTTTTTGTAACCTTTCTGTTCCCAGAATAACCCTATGAGAGAGGCCTGGAGATTTATGCCTCTGTGGGATGCAAAAGGGGAGAACTTAAATAGCTTCACCAAAGAAGTGGCCAAGATTAGCCCTAAGGCTGCCTCTCTGCCGGCAAGGCCAGGTGGCAGGGTAGGAACAGCTGTCAGAGAAAACACATGTAGCTCACCAAGTCCCCTGCAGCCTATTAGCTGTGGGAGACCCCCTCGAGGTTACATCAGGTTGCAAGAGGAAACATCTCCTTTAAAGGTGATGTCTGCCTTATTTTCAGATCAGGAGATGTGCAAAAATAACCATCATCTCTCTGAACCTGGAGTCAGTCAGCTTTTCATAGGATTTCACCCTTTCCCCTTTCAAAAACCAGGTGGCTGTCATGTTTTGCAGGTTGACTATCGTAAACATGTGGCTGTAAATCTGGCAACATCACATCCTCATTATGATGACGCTGGAAATGTTCTCAACATTGGTACGTCCATCGTGGACAAGGGGAAGACAAAATATGTGATCTTTAAGATCCCTGCCACAGTATCAGGTGGGTCATTCTGAGGCTGTAATGGAGTACAGACACCAAGGGTGGCTCTTTCGGAAGAGTTCTGATTTTGGTTGATAACACAGCACTCAATCTGACACTTACCCGCACAGATGATTCAGAGGACCGTGAACTCACTTTTCTCCTTTAGGAGAAAAGAAATGATGCTAGGCTTCCTTTTGGAAGAAGTGAATCCCTTTGCTATTCCAACCTCCTTTTCTTTAGGTTCCTGTTCATTAATTCATTAATTTATCCATTATTCATTAATCATCTACCTATCAATCCATCCATTAATCTATTCATCATCCAGCCATCATGCAGCCATCCAGCCATCCTTCCTTTCTTTCATTCATTTTTTTTAGTTTTCTGACAAACCTCTGTATGTCAGGGCTGTGCTGTCCTCTTTCATCCCAGCGCCTGAAGCCAGGCTCCCAGGGTTGTTCAGGGAGCTCAGCCCTGCTGGCACTCACTCCAGATCCCCACCCTGTTCTGCTGGCCTCCTGGACCTTCTCCATTTAGGGGCGGGAACCCGGCGTGGAGCCCAGACCGATTATGTTCCTGAGGGGGAGGAGGGCGGGGCTCCTAGCCCTTATTTGTCCAGGACTCTCTTGGGAGCCACACCCAGGAGACCAGGCCTCCAAGAGTGGCTGCGCAGGCTCAGGAGACAGAACTATGAGGGTGCTTGGCTAGACCTTCTGGTTTAGGAAGGCTGGTTTCCATCTGTGATCCCTGCTGGCTCCCCTCCCTCACAGTCCCGTAGAGCCCCCCCCCCGCCCCCCCCCCCAGCAGATTCCAGGCTCTGCTGGCAGATGGGAGCCCCGGAGGTCAGAAGGTACAATGCTCTTGTTAAATGGAACTGCCATTAATTAAGCCAATAAAGGGATATAGGGTCTGGCTTGGGATCCTAGAATGCAGACCTGGGGGTGGTCTAGCCATTTGAGTTTGCCACCTCATATTACAGAGCACTGCGAGTCCCAGGGGCATCAGGTGACATGCGCACGGCTCACAGGAGGTACCCTCTGCACACCTGGTCCAGGCTGGCAGCTTTGCTGGGATTCACACCTGTGTCCTGCCTCCCAGGCCCGGGTGCCTTTCCTTTCAGTTTGCTTTGTGTTCCATTGGTTTGGTGAAGAAAAGAACTGCCCCACAACCCAGAGCATCCCTCCCACCAGCCAGCTGTTTACAGTGTGCACAGGTGGCCACAAGAAAGGTGGCGACGCTTGCATGTAACTCATTATAACCCAGCCCCAGGCCTGGGTTGGGAGGCCTTTTGGCCAGCGGGTGACTCATCCTTGCAGAGGAAAAAGAAAACAGAATAGTTCTGAGCACCTTCGTGGTGGATGCTGAGCAAGGTACTTGGACTCCTGCAGGATTTCCCTTGGTCTCTCCCTTCCCTCTAATAACAGAGTAGGCAGCCAGGCTAAGGAGCCTGTGTCTTTCCGGCTTAACCCTGTGCCTCTGGCTGTAATGATGGAGCGTCCCACCAAGCCCTAGTTTCCCACCTGTAAAATGGGAATCGTACAGCCTACCTTGACTGTCACTCTGTCACATTACCATAGACACTTAGTCTCATTCCCAGGTGTTTCAGAACGGGCAATGCCAAAAGAAATTCATAGAAACCCCGTGAAGTACACGTCAAATGATGGTTCTCAGTAACACATCAAAGCCTAACCTTGGGAAGCTAGCCCACTGCCTGGGAGCTTGACGGAAATGCAGGGCCTCGGGCCCCACCCCACAGGCTGAGTCACACTCCACATTTTGTCATGACGCCCAGATGATCCGCGTGCACGTGAAAGTGAGGAACATTGCTCCAGAGGAGGGGTTGGCAAATGTTTTCCGTAAACGTCCACAAAATAAGTATTTGAGGCTTTGCTGCCTGTATGGTCTCCGTTGCGTGTGCTCAACTCTGAATCTCGAAAGCAAAGCAGCCGTGGACCCTGCAGGGGCCACGGTCCAGATAAACCTCTACGTAGAAAACAGGTGGAGGCTGGGTTAGCCCTGTGTTGGAGTTGCACACGCCTGGCCCAGAGGCCCCGCGGTCCAGAGGCCCAGAGCCTGGGGATGCAGTGGTTTTGGATGCCAGACCAGATCTCACGGGGGAAGGGCCCTGTCCCTACATCAGCCAGGCAGCAGCCCCTTCACCCCGTTTCCTGTCGGCTCTCATTCAAAGGTTCTTCTCAGTGGCCGGGTGGGTTTGAGAGGCCGCGCTGCAGGAGACGGTGGCCCCGTCGGGGGCCGCCAGGCCCTGTGCTGCCCCTGAGGCTGGCTTCTCTCTAGGGGGCAGGAAGAAGGGGCTGAGCCCCCTGAAACACATGGAGGTGTTCTGCTCCATCGCCTCGCTCTCGCTCCTCTCCCCGAGCTATTACCACAGCTTCGGAGTCACCGAAAGCTACATCGTTTTCCTCGAGCAGCCTTTCAAGATGGATATCCTCAAGATGGCAACTGCCTACCTCCGGGGCGCGAGCTGGGCTTCCTGCCTGGCTTTCCACAGGGAGGACAAGGTAAGGCAGGGCCGGCGACCCCGCAGCACGAGGATGGCGAGAGCAAGATGGAGGTCAGCAGGCAGCGGTGGCTTCAGGAGGGAGGCCCTCAGCTGCCACGCAGTCTCCCCAGAGGCATGAGCCGACCTTCCAGCGAGTTCTGCAGCTGGGATGGTCCTTCACAGTGGTCCCCAGTTAGGGCAAGGGGCTGGGCCTTTATGCCCCGACGTCCATAAGTCAGTAGAGCAGACCATCCGCAGAAGAGCGTGGGACCTTGGGCGAGGCAGCCTCAGCATCCAAGGCAGCCCCTACTCGCCCAGCAGCAAAGGGACTGCTCGTCAGCCCTGAGCGGCGCCTGGCCTCCTCCAGCCTCCGCCACCCATTGACAAGGCCCTTCCAGCATCCCTGCTGGGGGGCGGGGAGGGGATGTCACAGATTATTTAGACATCATGATGATAGGGCGTCCCACCGGATGGTGTAACAGAAACGTCTTCAGTTTAGGTACACCTGAGTGGAGTGCTCAGAATATCTGTGTGCCTGTCATGTACGTGTCCTGTATATGTGATGTCTGCATGTGTGTATACATGTGGGTATGAATACATTATTCGTGTATAGGTGTATGTAAGTATTTATTTGCTCTTGTTACTTGTGAAAAATAATCAAGTAATTCTCCCTGTCATCTATTCAAATAGCACGCAAGCGTAGAAAGCAACAGATCAAGTCCCCTTCCTCCCACCTCCCCGTCCAGCCCCCTCCAGAGGGAGTCACCACCATCCATCCGACACCCTTCTACTCCTCTTTCTGTGCAGCACGTGCATCTTCATGTTCCCATGCAAATATGTGTCCCGTGTGTGACTGCCGCCTCTATGATGCCTGTATTCTCAAGGAGGAGAGTGAGGTCCTCGAGGGAACAAAGGGGTTAGGCGAGATCCCTCCTCTGCTCAGAACCTTCTGGTGATTTCCCGTCTTCCTCAGAATAGGATCCAAAGGCTTCACTCACCAGCCCATAAAGGCCCACATGCCCTCATCCCAACCGCTGGCTTCCTGCTCACGTGGTCGCCTCCTACACCTCAAAACTGCCAAACACGTTCCTGCCTCAGGGCCTTTGATTTTGTGTCCCCTCCACCTGGAATGGTTTTCCCCAGATGGCTTCCTCCCTTGATCAATCCCGGTCTCGCTCTACGCTCCCCCGTCCCTGAGGTCCGCCTGTCTATCACAGAACCCCCAGCCCCCGACAGGCTTTCTCCATCCCCCACTCCATTTTCTCAGTCGTGCTCATCCGTCATCCTTGACGTGTTGTATATATTGATCACTGACCTTGGCCTCACCCCCACTGAATTATACGCTCCATGAAGGTGGGCGGGTGGTTTTATTTTATCTCTCCAGTTCCCCCGAAAGTGTCTGATGTGTCTTCGGCCCTCATATGAATGTTTGTGGACTGAATGAGCTGGGCAAGGGGGCCAGCAGGGAGCCTGCAGAAGTGGGTTTGCTCCGCAGGACCACGAGCGTCCCGCCAGCAGGAGTGTTGGGGCCCCCTAGGCCTCCAGTCTGCAGCCCCTGGGGACCTCTGGCCCTGGGGAGTCCCACAGTGAGAAGACAGAGCCCCCGAGGACGGGGCACAGAGCCCTGGGAAGGGCTTTGGAATGCATTTGGAGAACTTTCCAAGAAGTCCCTGCGGCTGGCCCTGGGATTGGGTTTATGGGGAAGAAAGCCTACAATAACCACGCCTGTGTTCACCTCCCCAAACCCACCCTCCCTCCCAATGCCCTCCTCCTCTGTACACTACTCCTCGCCCCTCCCCCACTTAACTTCAAAGCCTGATTCTGGGAAAGGAGAGAAAGAAGCAATGAGCCAGAGGAGGTGGGGAAATGGCAGCCTGGAGCAGCCCCTCCCTCCTTTCAGAAGGAGGATGGTTAGGCCAGAGCTGCCAAACGAAAGAAAATACCCCTTCTTCCTTGGATTAGGCAACTGGGGCTGCAGATATGGCTACTTGACACCCAGAGTGATACTGCCTGTGACACCCAGAGGTGCCTGAGGATGGCTAATGAGCCGATACTCACGTGGGCTCCCTGACTAGACCGGTCACTCAGCACCGCAGCCCTCCAGGGCTGCCGGGTTACTGGGAAAACCACACCTGCAGCGGGCAAAGGTCAGGAGAGGGGACCCAGGAGGGGCTTTAGGGGCGCTGGCCACCAATGGGGCCTGAGGAGCCCTAGAGGGCTGGACCTGACTGTTTCTCCCCAACCTGGCCTGGCCTGGGAGCTGGCCTGTCGCTGCCCACCTGGATCACAGTCAAGTGAAGGCTGGGGAGACGGTACACTCTCAGATCCTGTATCTCCCTGGGTACTGTCCTCCTGGTGAGGAAGGGGCCCTGGCAGCAAAGCTTCCCTCCTCCCTCAGCACTTCTGCGTGTGTCTGGAGGTGGTACAGAGAGGCTCGTAAAGGGGAGGGAATGCTTCAGGGTCACAAGCAAGTGGATGGCAGGGCTGGGTCTTGTCCCCTGCCTGATGCCGCTGTGTTGGGCCTGCAGAGGAAGAGCTGACCACTGATGTGCATCTCCTTTCAGACTTACATTCACATCATTGACCAAAGGACGAGGAAGCCCGTGCTGACCAAATTTTACACGGACCCCATGGTGGTGTTTCATCACGTCAATGCCTACGAAGAGGACGGTTGCCTTCTGTTCGACGTCATTGCCTACGAGGACAGCAGCCTTTACCAGCTCTTCTACTTGGCCAACCTGAACAAGAACTTCGAGGAGAACTCCAGGCTCACCTCCGTCCCAGCCCTCAAGAGGTTTGCAGTGCCCCTCCACATGGACAAGGTAATGGCTTGAGTCCTGGGAGATGTGAGCCCACTCAGGAAGTGACTTTGGCTCTAATTTCGTTAATATTGAAATTCAAAATGAGCTGTTCTTTTTTTTTTTTGGCTGTGTTGGGTCTTCGTTGCTGCGCGCGGGCTTTCTCTAGTTGCGGCGAGCGGGGCTACTCTTCATTGTGGTGCGCGGGCTTCTCATTTCGGTGGCTTCTCTTGTTGCAGAGCATGGGCTCTGGGCGAGCGGGCTTCAGTTAGTTGTGGCCGTCCAGTGGTTAAGACTTCGCCTTCTAATGCAGGGGGTGAGAGTTCAATCCCCGGTCAGGGAGCTAAGGTCCCACATGCCCTGCCGGCCAAAAAACCAAAACATAAAACAGAAGCAACATTGTAACAAGCTAAATAAAGACTTTAAAAATGGTCAACATTAAAAAAAAACTTAAAAAAAACAAAACAAAATGTTCAATTCAATGGTTTTTAGCATATTCACAGAGTTGAATGTACAACCATCAGCACAAGCAATTTTAAAACATTTTCATTTCCCCAAAAGACACCTTGTACCCTTTAACCATCAGCTCCCCACCCCCCAACCCCTCCATCCCCCCCCAGCCCCAGGTAACCACTAATCTACTTTCTATCTCTGTGTATTTGCCTATTCTAGATATCTCATATAAATGAAATCATACAATATGTAGTCTTTCGTGGCTGGCCTCTTTCACGAAGCATGTTTTCACAGTTCATCAGTGTTGTAGCACGTATCAGGGCCTCATTTTTTTTCATGGCTGAATATGTACCTACTATTTAGTCTACTGCTATACATACTATTTCCACCTACTTGTGTATGTAGACATCTCTCCATGACGTTAAATATTCTTCTATGACATCATTTTAAATATTGGCCTGACAGTCCGTGGTGGGGATTCATCACCAGTTGCTTACCCGTCTCCCTGATGTTGAACAGTCCTGTTCTTACATTAAAAATGACCCCTGGGCCAGACGCTATCCTTAATTAGGCTGATGCTGCCAGGGCTCTGGGTTTGGTTTTAAAGGCTACAGAGGCTTCTGGCTCCAGAACTTCCTGACTTCATGACTTAATTAATTTAAATGAATCCAAATTCAATTCAATTCAGTTTTGATGGCTCATCCTTACTCAATGCACTCTATGTGCCAGGTACTTTGCTAAGCATTGTATTTTCCTTACCTAACTTAATGATCAAAACAATCTATGGGAGAGATCCTCAGGTTAGCCTCATTTTACGGAGAGGTTAAGGAATGTGCCCAAGGTCACACAGCCCGGTGGCAGAGCCAAGGTTGGCTCTAAACCCTTCCTTGCAGCTGGTAAGGGGTATAACTCTGCGGATCTCCCGAGCAGGCCTAACTCCTGGAAAGAGTCCCAGAGGGTCACCCTGACCGCTCTCAGGGCCCTGCAGGCCTAGGGAACAGAAGACACTCCTCCATGCCCAGGGAGGCTTCTCTCACCCTCCAGGCTCCTCCATGCAGGAGTTCAGGCACCTCCCAACCAGTGGGCGGAAGACCCGCATCTGAACCCAGCTTTGTCCAACTCCAGAGTTGGGTCCTTTCTCCTCTCTCCAGCATTTCCCCAGCTGCAGTCATTTGTGTATCTCTGTCATGATTTTCACTGTATTTCCTATCACCTCTATTAACATTTACAAAATCATGTTTTCATTTAAATCAACTCACTCTTCCCTTAACTCATTTGGAAGGAAACCCATGACGACCCAGTGGAAAGGCAGCATTGCGCGCTGCCATTGCGCGCTGCAGATGGAAGAGCAGATGAGCGTGAAGGGCTGGTAATAAAGCAGAGGTCCTGAGCTCTAGCCTGATGCTGATGCTCTTGCCAAGACCTGATCTCTTCCTTAAAGAGAACGTTGGAAAAGTATTAGGTGTCAAAGACATAGTGACACTTAACTGAGACTCTCGCCTTGACCCAACGGAAAGATTGGAAGAGAAAAAGGGATTAACTTTCTCCCCATGTGATTCAGGGCTATTGAATGAACGGCCGTGTCCCACAAAATCATCATCTGAGCCGCTGGCCTCTGTGCCCGTCACTCTGGGAAGTTCCATAGTGCAGCGCTTGGGGTGTCTCCTGGCTCCAGGATGCAATGGGGGTGTCACAAAGCACACAGGTGGCAAATCCTGAGGCCTGCGCACCTCCACCACACCTCCCACCCCACCCCCACCTTGTGGAGGCCTCAGCCTGCGGCTGATACACAGAGAGGAAACACTCCCTTCCACTGCCCACACACTGCAGGATTTTATAACCTTTTATCAAGCTCTAGAAATGATTTGCTTCCTTGGAACCAAGCTAAGAAGTTTAGCACGTGTATTTTAAAAAGGCACTGCGTGAGCCGTCTGCAAAGAAGAGCGAGTGCTGGGAAGGGTAGCTCCGGCCACGCTTTTTAATT
Source organism: Grampus griseus (assembly GCF_964374135.1). NCBI lineage: Eukaryota > Metazoa > Chordata > Mammalia > Artiodactyla > Delphinidae > Grampus > Grampus griseus. The sequence goes on from NC_139013.1 coordinate 51,584,575, forward strand.
TGCTGTTTATTGTCCCTTAAAAATGTCTCCTTGCTTCACTTTCAAGTCACCCCACCTGCGTGTTGAAAGGGGAAAGTTGAGCTACAGACATGGCCTATGTGTCCAGATCCGGCGGCTCTGATTCCATCCCGTCCAAAAGCATATTAGGGAAGGGCCTTAGGGGATGCTGTCCTTTCTCAAATGCCCTTCAGTCTGGGGCCTTTGCACGTCGCTGTCCCTCTGCCTGCAACCCTGTCCTGTTCCCGTGAGACCTCTGCTCCTGTCCCGGCTGCAGGTTGAACTTACCTGGGGGTTCTGAGACCAGCCCAGTGAAGGCACAAGCTCCAGGGGATTCTACTCCCTTCTCGTCCTTCAGGTCTGGCATCCTGACTCCCTCAGCGGGTTTGTATATTCTAATGGCACCTGCAGCTCTTCGCTCACATTGATGGCAGGTGTAATGAGCTTCCTGTTAAAGCTCCCAGAGGACTGGGACTCTTGGTTTTGTCAGCAGTTTATCCTCTGAGCCCATCACAGGGTCTGGTACTCAGAGGGTTCTCATTAAGCCCTTAGATATTTTAAATAAATGAATGAACGATGAATGAATGAAAAAGGTGAAGCAAGGTCTCTAAAAGGGCACAAGGTCTTCCTTTAGCGCTTGGAACATTTCCCAAGTGGAAAGTACCTTCCACATAGAATGGGCTATACTGAAGTGTGTTCAAAAGTCTGGGGCCTCCCAGCTGCCCCACCTTCTCCGGCGTTTGGGCCAGCTGGGGTCAAAGGAAGGAGGGGCCCACTGACACCCTCTGCCTGTTTGTGTAGGGGTTGTGCGGGGGTTGTTTAAGGCGGGGCTGGACCCCAAGGGGCATGGGCGGTGCCAACAGTCCCTGCCAGCCACCCTGCCCTCATCCTGCAGGGCTCCAGGGAGGGGCGGGGCTGGCATCTTGGAGCTAGAAGGGATGGTTCCAACTCCTGGCTCAGTAGATTCGGTTTTTGTCTTGTTTTCAAATGCAAAAATGAAGACCCAATAATAAGAGAAGGCACCATTTCTCAAGAGCTCACTCTGTGCGTGGCCCTGTGTCAGATGCCTTTTCTGCTCTTAGACCCAGGCCAGAGGGGCCCCCTGCTCTGGCCTTTCTCCATCAGTGTCCCTTCTTCACTGGGTGAGGAATTCACAGGGCCACAGGGTGCCCACCCAGAGGGGCACCCTTCCGACCCCAACTGTGGCCTGGGATCCCTGAATTCCCTGCACAAATGACCCAAGCCAGCCTGCAGCAGCTGCCTCTGTCCTCCTAAGGGCAGGCTGTGCTGCTGGATGCAGCCCTCAGACCCACCAGGGAGGCCAGGGCTGGCTGGGGCTTCCACGCAGTGGCAAGAAAAGGAGGCAGGAAGCCTGGGCCCAGAGGCCAGCCTTCACTCTGCCACCTGCTTCTAGCTCAGAATGCCAAGGAGTCCTGGGATTCTGAATTCACATGCATCCTTCCAGACCAGCACTGGGCACTAGAACCTGCTGCAATGAAGGAATATTCTCTGTCCAAGCAGTAGCAGCCAGATATCTAGGCTACTGAAATGTGGCCAGTGCAGCCGAGAAAGGGAATTTAAAATTTCATTAAATTTAAATTTAAATAGCTACGCATGGCTGGTGGTGGTTGCCATATCAGACAGCACAGTTCCACAACATTCTGAAGCTCTGTGCATAAAGGAAGGCGGGAGAGAACGGTATTTTACTTAACAATTTGCTATATGTGGACATAGGTTTGGTGGGCCTCTGCTCTCATCCTGGGTCCTGAACGTTTTTGGCCCTGTGAAATGCTCCACATGCTTCTCACCGAATCTGTATGACAGTCCTTGGGGTTATTTATCATCCCCATGACTGTAGGTGAGAGAGACAGTAACTTGCCCAACATGGCAGAATCATCCAGAGGGTCTGAGTTGGGATTGGAATGCATGTCTGTCTGGCTCCAAATCACTGACTACGATGGTCTGGCCCTGGATCAGGTGCTTTCATAACCATTATTTAATTTAATCCTAACCACAATCCCCAGACGCAGGTCAAAGGGACCTTCGCTTGTACTCAGCACCCGTCCAAAAGTTACGGATTGCCCCCCTTTATACAAACGAGGAAGCAGGCTCAAGTTCACGTAGAAAGCTCTACAGTCATACTGCACACCCAAGGCTGCCAAACTCCAAAGCCAGTGCTTTGCGGGATTATTGAGATTACTGCTTCTCACGGGAGTTCCCTCGAGTTGAGGAATTTCAAAGCCAGACTGCAGGATTTCGTTGAATTCTGGCTGGAAAGTGATTTCTTCCCAAAGTTGAGCACATTGGCCATAGAAGGCTGCCAAGTCATGTTCGTTACTGCTGTGTGTGGAAAAATTCACAGTTTATGCCTCAACCAGTCTGACCAGTTTCATGCTGCAGCTAGAAAATGTCTCTGCGGACTGACTCCCTGAGAATCAAGCCCGGGACATGCACAAGAGGCCTGTGGCTGCCTCTTGACTAGCAAGGCACAGGGCAGGGCCTCTCACATGTGGGGCTGCACATACAGATGTAGGCAAACAGAGCCTCTGCTTCCAAGTCACCCGATGTGCTAGGCGCTAGATGACCTTTTCACGCCCTTCGTTTGATTTTTACAACCACCTGCAAAGCACGTGTTCTGCCCCTTAAGAGTTGAAGGAAAAGCTCATTGAGTCATGCATTTGCTCATTCCTTCAGCAGTTACTTCCTGTGAGCTGACTATGTGCCATGCACTGAATAAAATCTGATCACTGTCTGCACAGGGAAGACAGCATGAAAGAAGGAAGCAGGTCCATAAAGGAGATATTTACAGCTTGGGACACATGCCTTGGAGACACTGCAGACTAACTTGTCAGGGAAAGGGATGTTTGAGCCGAGAACTATGGGATGGGAACAGGCCAGCCTCAGGGGCTTTGCTTTGCCTGCTGCCTGTAGTGCTTTGGCTTCTGAGCAGAAGAATCTCAGTGCGAAGCTCTGGGCCCAGCCTCTGCTCCCCTCTGTGTGACCTTGGGCAAGTCACTTTCCTTCCCTGGGCCTCAGTTTCCTCTTCTGTTAATTGGGATCGCCCTGAACAAATCTCAGAGGGGCCCTACAGTTCAGCTTCTAGGATGCAGTAAATTTCCCACCTTCTCAGCAAAAAGCTGCTGTTGTTCAAATAGGTTTGTTTTCATTATAAAAGCTTATTTTGGAAAGTTTGGAAAGTAGAGAAAAGTTTAAATGAGAAGTCAGACATGACCATACTTCTCCTCCCGTAACTCCATGAATGCAGGGATTTGCAGTCTTGTTACCCCTTCTCCCCCAGCAGCTAACCTGAACCCACCCCCAGGGGTAGTGGCAGTAGTAGTAGTAGTAAAAATAATGCTAATAATAATACAATTATGTTATCAATAGCAGTTAACATTTATCTAGCATTTACCGCTAACCAGGCCCTCTTATAAACCAACTGCATGGATTATTTTATTTAACCTGCATAATAACTCGGAGACGCACATACTATTTATACGACGCTTGTGCTATACCTCATTATACAGATGGGGAAACTGAACTTCAGAGATACCAAATAAGTTGTTCAAGGTCCCGTAGAGAGTATGTGGGGACACAGGGAGTGGTAGATGCTCAATAGATATTTTATTAATTGTGTTCAGTCTCTCTCCTGTGTTACAACGATGATGGTAAAGTACTGAACAAAGTCTGATTGTCACTTGAGACCAAGAGATGTCCTTGATAGATATTTTTCTCCCAAGTAATTTTTATTGCATGTTTGTTTTCTTTTCAACAGGGGTACATTTTCATAGGAGAAAATACTGAAAATCTAGAAAAGCCTAGAAAAAGAAATGAAAGTCTCCATAATCCCACCACATGCTATATTGTTACTATTTGGTATTTCTCCCAGGCTGTTTTCAATGTAATTTCTTTTTCTTTTTCTTTGTTTAACATGGTTGAGCTCAGACTGTGTATGCAGTTTACTCTGCTGCTTTTTTCACTCAGTATTCTATCATGAGCATTTCACACGTTATTATGAACTCTTTATAAACACCTTTTGAATGACTGATGCAGCCTTTTACAGGTGAATCATCCAGTATTTAAAAAGCGAGAACTTATAAGTACATTAATTCACCTGTGAGGGATCAGGCACCCCAGAGTAGAAGATAAGATCCAGGGTTTTTAGGGCCCCCCTTCTACCACCCACCAGCTTTGCCCTCTTTGGGGAGTTACTTCCAGCCCACAGTTCTCATTTTTAACTGAAAATACCAATCGTATAATAGCTGCTTCCGGTGGTTAATGTGAGGCCGGAACAAGGTGACAGACACTAAAGCATTTTTTAACATGTGCACAGTAAAACAAATATTTGTTCTGGATACCAAGTTTTTATTTTTCTGGAAAACCGATTCTTTCAGAACGCAGAGGCGGGCTCCAATTTAATCAAACTGTCATCTACAACAGCAAGAGCCCTGAAGGAAAAAGAGGACCAAGTCTACTGCCAGCCGGAGTTGCTTTATGAAGGTAAAGTGCATCCTCTCTCCTGTGTTTAGGGAGGGGCTGAATGTCCTCTTTACATGATACCTCTTTCTGATGCAGAGGAGATGTGCGAGGACGAGGGACTGAGAGGAAGGCTGTTGGGACGCCCAGGGGAAGGCATCTGGGGACACTTCTCTTTCATGTATCTTCATACCCCTCCCAGGGAGGTACTTGGGTGGTCGTTGGACCCAGGGACTTTCACGGCTAGCCTTTCAAATGCTTCCGTGCTTTTTTTTTTTTTTTTTTGCTTTCTTTTTAAAAGTTTATTTTATTTTTTTGAATTTAAATTTTTAATGCAGTTTTTTAAGGTTACTTTCCATTTACAGTTATTACAAAGTATTGGTTGTATTCCCTGTGTTGTACAATACATCCTTGAGCCTGTCTTACACCCAATAGTTCGTACTTCCCTCTTCCCCACCCCTATATCGCCCCCCTCAACTGGTAGCCACTAGTTTGTTCTCTGTATCAAATGCTGCTGTGTATTGAACGCCGACTTACTGAAAGGCATGGCACATGCAGATTTCTACCTGTGCACACTCAGAACACCCTGCAGAATCGGTGCTATCAGCCCCATTTGCCAGAGGAGAAAATTGGGCCTCAGAAAGCCTGAGCTACACCCAGAGCATAAACCCCCCCAGAGAGAAGCACCCACCAGAGCAGGGCGTCCCAATGTGGGCACTGCTGATACCGGGGCCGGGTCGTTCTTTGCGGAGAGGGCTGCCCTGGGCATTGGAGGATGTAGATAAGCGTCCCTGGCCTCCAACCTGATTGAGAACCACTGCCCTAGCATAGAAGCCCATGGGGTGGGGACCGTGTTTGTGTGCTCAGTGCTGTCACCGGCACGTGACAGAAGTCTGGCTTAGAGCAGGGTGTGCTCAGTACTGCAGTGTGGAATGAACAGGCCTGCCCAGGACAGGGCTGGGGAGCGGCGGGCGGGGCTCTAGGCTGGGAGCCCGGCTCCCCATGTCGCTGCCCCACGCCAGGGCCAGGCGTCTGGAAGGACAGTCCTGGGGACTCTGCTAGGACGACCTCAGATTTGCCCACTAAGAACCCCGTCTACACATGGCATCCCATGGATCCCATAATGGGCTCTGTGTGGTGCCCCAGCCCCTCAGAGTCTTTGGAAGTGAATATAGACATGTTCGTCCCTATTCTTAAGGCATCAACTTCCATCTCTGCTCACCTGTCACTCACATGGGCAGATGGAGGAGTAAAACACTACGGTCGTTTTATTTCTGGGAAGGGAATTCTTGTTTATCGTAGCAACCTTGGGCAGCGCTGAAAAGCATGACCGTAGACAAATCCTTCATAATCCCTCCACCTGTGACGGCCGTTTGGAAACATCCACGCAGTCTTTCCATCACGTAGGCGTTGCTTGGCGCATGCCAGGCCCTCTTCTAGGGGCTCCCCAACTTCCCGTCCTTTCCTCCCCAGTCTCATCCTGTTCTTATCACGTTAGGTGAGTCCATGCATGTAAGGGGCTTAGCTGAGGGCCTGGCCCGCAGTGAGGGTCCAGCTAAAAGCAGCCGTGATTAGAACACCTCTAAGAGTCAGGGGCTGCCATGTACTGTTCATGCTTTAGAACCAAGGACAGCAGAGCTGAGAATAATTCGATAACTTGCCTGAAGTTGGGCAGCAGAGCCAGCATCTGAACCCAGGCTTCACTGACTCGAAAAACCCTTAACCTCTGCATTTACGGTTATACAAAATGCATACCATACCATCCAGAATGTTCTGAAATGGCTTCTTCCACTTAATGAACATAGCCTGGGAATTTCCCCACATCCCCAAGATTCTTCAAGAGCGTGGCTTTAATAGCCGGACAGAATTCACAGGCATGAATCACATTTTACTTAACCATGGGCGTATAGCTGGTCATTTACAGAGTGGAGGACAGGGGGGCTCCAGACCAGGTTCGAGGGACCCAAGAGCATCACAGGGAGTCTCAGACCGACTCTGGGGCCGACAGTGGGCATCTTTTTTCTGAGTTGAGTGTGTGGGTGGTCCCTCGTCCTCACGTTCATCTTGACCTTGGGAATTTCGTGATTACCCGACTGTGGGATCAGACATCTTCCCTTCCTACTGCTGCACCCCACTTCCCTCCCCACTGAGCCCGATAACCAGTTAGGCCCTGGGTCCTCTTCAGGAGGCTTTTATGTGGCAGATGTTTCCATCTCTGCTTCTTCTTTTCTTGGACATTATATTTTCACCAGCAGTTGGCTCCAACTCGCTGCAATATTTCATAAGATGGACTTTCATTTCAATATTCAGACTTAGAAATTCAATTTGACACAAGCATATATAAATATATATGCATGGACATGGACACATTTTTAAGGCTTTTTGGATTACAAAAGTAATAGGTACAATGAAAATTTCACACAATGAAAAACTTAGAATGGACAGTACAAACTATAAACCACCATGAGGAAGTTATCACCCCAGCAATGCTTCCAAACTTTTTCTCTTCATTTATAACACAGTGGAGATAATCCCATAAGCAGCCTTTTACATTTAATCTTATGATGTGGACATTTCCCCATGTTATTAAAATTCTTTGTAAATGTTACTTTTGTATAATGTTATTATATGATTTCACCAGATTTATTTAAATATTCCCCACTGATGCTCCTTCCACAGTTTCAGAAGTTTCTATTCACACCCACACATGTGCACGCACACACTTTTTTTAAAAAGAGTTTTAAAAAATTGCAGTAGCCTCTGATTTTAAAAATGCAATTTTCTTTGATTTTTATCTTGGATAATTAAAGATGTTTATACACTTAGAAACCCAGGTCTATCTTACCTTGCTCTTAATGGAGCTTCTAATGGAGCTGGGGTAGTTATCAGAAGTTCCTTCCTCCTGCCCTGTGATCACCCTTGATCCAATCTAGGGCCTGAATCAAGTTCAGGGATCCTGGCTTGGGAACCGTTTTTGTGAAAAGGATGCCCAGCCTGGATACCACAAAAGACCCGTGGTCCCAGCTCTCGGTGAAGGGGGCTTTGTCAGCTGTGCCATTTCTCTCTAGGCTTAGAGCTGCCTCGGATCAATTACGCTCACAACGGGAAGCGATACCGTTAGGTCTTTGCTGCTGAAGTCCAGTGGAGCCCCATCCCAACCAAGGTACTAGTCCTTGGGAGATGGCAGCCTATAACCATCGTGTCTGTCTGCAAAGCTGAGTTCCCAGGTTCTCAGGGAGGTCAGAACCGAGGTCCCCTTTGGGTGGGGGTAAGTCAGAAAGTGACGTCAGCTTGGGACAAAATACACTGGAAGCAACGATGGACCATCCAGGGGAGGGAATTGCACCTTATGGGCTGTCGCTCAAGAAGGATGTGGTGTCTGGAGTTTATCCATTGATTTCTTTTTTGGATGCATGTTTATTGAGCACCAGCTATGTGCTACAATGTGGTAGGCACCGAGGAAAAGGAAGTGAACAGGAAGATCCCAGTTCCTGCCCTCAAGGAACTCACTGTCTCAAGCAGAGAGGGTAGAGCTGAAACTAGGACGATTTACGTTTTTTTTTATTAACTTATTTTTTTAAATTAATTATTTATTTATTTGGTTGCACTGGGTCTTAGTTGCGGCAGGTGGGCTCCTTAGTTGCATCTCACAGGCTTCTTAGTTGTGGCATGCGAACTCTTAGTTGCAGCATGCATGTGGGATCTAGTTCCCTGACCAGGGATCGAACCCAGGCCCTCTGCCTTGGGGGTGCAGAGTCCTATCCACTGCGCCACCTGGAAAGTCCCTTTTAACTTATTTTTAAATTGAAGTATAGTTGATTTACAATATCGTGTTAGTTTCAGGTGTACAGCATAGCGATTCATATTTTGTTTTTTAAACTGCTATTTGTTTGAACACTTGCTGTTTCCCAGGGACCATGCTGAGTGCTGTACAGACATCAGTTTTCCTTAGTAGCTTCAGTTTTTAGTAATAAAATGGAAAAAAAATTTTTTTAATGCAAGCAGTGCAGAAATGTACAAAGCAAAAAATTAAGGTTCCCCCACACACATACGCACACCCTGAGTCACTCCCCTCTAATCCCACACCCTCAGGGGAAAGAGGCCTATTAGAGATTGAGAGAAGGCCAGGGACTCGCACTTTTAAAACAACAAAGGAATCATATTATACTTTAAAGGTTTGCATTGAATAGTTTATCTAATGTGTATAAAAATTGCAATATATGGGCTTCCCTGATGGCGCAGTGGTTGGCAGTCTGCTTGCTGATGCAGGGGACACGGGTTCGTGTCCCGCTCCGGGAAGATCCCACATGCCGCGGAGCGGCTGGGCCCGTGAGCCATGGCCGCTGAGCCTGCGCGTCCGGAGCCTGTGCTCCGCGGCGAGAGGGGCCACAGCAGTGACAGACCTGCGTACCACAAAAAAAAAAAAAAAAAAAAAAAAAAAAAGCAATATAGTGCCAAGTACCAGATAAATCCAGGGGTTTTATTTCTGAAAGAATTCAGTGTGTACTGTCAGCTCTGCAGTGGCAGGAGGACCTTTGCTTCAAGTCAGAGGAGGAAGCAAGCGGCTTTTCTTTCTGCTGTTACACTGACCAGAGGCAGATGCCGTTTGGGGTCTACGTTCACCAGAGTCCACTCCCCTCTCTCTGGGGCCTTGATGCCTTCCTGTTCGCAGGGAATAAGCATGCTCTCCAACCACTCATCCCCATGTTTCTCCCCTTTGGATGCGCAGATAATAAAATACGACATTCTCACGAAGTCATCCTTGAAGTGGGGAGAGGTGCACTGCTGGCCGGCGGAGCCAGTGTTCGTGCCCACACCAGGTGCCGAGGACGAGGATCACGGTAAGGCTCCAGGAAGGGCAGCCCGCTTGCTGCACTGTACCTGTGATCACCCCTCAAACAGAGACATCGTTTGGGGGCAGTGACCACCCCCCATCACACAGCTGGTGGAGTCATGCTTTGAAGCCCAGGTGTGTCTGAGTCCAAAGCTGTGGGATGAGGGAGTCCCCCAGCCCACCCCCACTTCTGACACCAGCTGCAAGTTTGGGGATCCCCAAGACCACCCTCAGTTTCAAGAGAAGAGCTCACAGAACACACCGAAATCTGTTGTACTCATGGTTATGGTTTATCTCGGCGAAAGGGTGCAGATTGAAAGAGAAAAGGCGAGTGGGGCGGGATCCAGGAGAGTCCTGTGCTTGGGGTTTCTGCTGGTCCTTTCCTGTTGGGGGGTAGGACCACACCAACTTCCCCAGCGACGTCCACGGAGCATGGCCAACCAGGGAAGCTCTCCAAGCCCTGTGTCGGAGCCCGTGTGGGGCGTGGTCATGCGGACATGGTGACCTCCAGGCTTCGGCCCCTCTGGAGGTTGAGCTGACACCTGTGGCCCAGGCCTCCCCCTAAATCACTTTGCTAGGATGGGTTATATGCAGTGGCCCCAGGTAAACAAAGGCACTCTCATCAGACCGTCAGTCCAAAGGCTTAGAGGTCATCTCCCAGGAGCAGAAGGTCAGACCTCCCTTCCGGGGTGATTAAATTGTTTGCGACACAAAAGCCCACTTCCTTTCCACGGAGCTGCCCTACCTTTGCCCAGAGTATAGAATCTTGGTTTTAAAATCCATTGCAATGGCTGGGTCTGAATTTGTGACTCCTCTAAGCATGTAAGTTTTCCGTGGAGCACCTAGAAATGCTTGTGGCCCTCCTCTCTTGTCCAGGTTTCCACCTGACCAAATGGTCCTTTCCCTCTTTGATTCTGCCTTTGCCCCAGAAATGCCCTGCCCACCCCCTAGGGATGCTAAGGAGGGTACTACAAGCCTGGGTGGGGCTGCCCACGCCTATGGGGAAGGGCAGGCTGCCCCCTGCTGAGCCTGCCAGCTGCTTCCCTCAGGTGAGAAGGGAGTAGTTTTCTACCTGGGTCTTCCTATTGACCTGCACTGCACGGCACGCCAGGTAAGGGACCCCGTGTCACTGTCACCTCCAAGGTGGGGGATGGTTGGTGCCACCTCCTGCTAAGGCTGGCCTCCCCCTGGGCTGGGCAAGTGCGTCCTGCACAATTCTTGTGGGCAGGGAGCAACCTGGTCTTCATTCCACCAAAGGAGAGGCTCAGAGAGTGAGGTCTTACCCACGGTCTGTCACACGCCCAGTGCATACAGAGGAGGGTCGAATTCAAGCTGATCTGACCTCAGCTGCCCTCGGCCACTCTGAAAGCCGGGAGGCCTTGGGAAGAATCACAAAGTTTCGCTGGAAGTTTATGTGCACTATTTCATTTAGCCCTCTGTCCCTTGAGAGTGGGTGTTTAGAATATTCCCATTTTACAGAGGGGAAAGCTGCACGTGCACGAGATGAACTGGACTCATTCAAACGCCATTTGAGTGCAACTGGTCCGGGTTTAGCTGAGTGACGGATATTAGCCTAAGTGCAGCGTCAAAGCTGATTCTCTGTAACTGGAGTTTCTAGATAGTAGGAAAATAGCCATTCTTCAGTGCATGTAATGATTTACAAAGTGCTTTCATAACTGACCGTGCAAGAGCCTCTCAGCAACCCTCTGAGGGTGGGGAGGATTATCCCCACTCTACAGATGCAGAGACTGAGGCTCAGAAAGGTGAGGGGACTGGTTCAGCCAAGCTTTCCAATTTCCCTGGCCTCTCCCTTCTGCTCCCACAGAATACCAAATTCACTTCCCTTCTGTTTTGATTAGATAACTTACATTCAAAGGACAGGGAGATAGAGCTGAGAAACTATCCCCCCAGCTGGACCAGGTTCAAGGCTGCGCTTTTACAAAGTGTCTCTTTTTGTTTCCCCAAAGGGATTATCTTATCAGCCATTGTCTCTACCGATCCCCAGAAGCTGCCTTTTCTGCTGGTTCTGGATGCCAAGACGTTTACAGAATTGGCTCGTGCCTCCGTTGATGTAGAGATGCACCTGGATCTCCACGGGCTGTTCATCCCAGGTGCCGACTGGGATGCAGGGAAGCAGGCCCCTTCCCGGGAGGAGCGGGACAGGGCTGCTGAGCGCCGTGTGGCCCCAAGGACCTGACAGGGTGGGGGCCTGGGCCCTGGAGAATGGCTCCACCAGACTCAAGGGTGGTCCCTCCCTGGGTGGGGGGCAGGAGGGCCCTTCATTTTATTTTGCACTTATTCTTTCCATGGTTGCTTTGAGACAAAGTTACGGAAATAGAGCTTTTATCAGTATCTTTTCTTTCATTTCATTTTGGCCATTAGAACCTTGTTGGAAAGTTGATCAAATATTTACTGATTAGCTCTAGTACTTCTAAAAGCCCCTTTCCTTTAGTATAAAGACCGTGACCATGAATCATCAATTGTATTAAGGCACATAATCATTGCTCCTAGAATGGGCAGCCACTGACCCACTGGAGAAGAGACACAGAAATATTTATCTTTGCTCCTCCCTCCCCAGCTTTCTTTCCCTTCCCTCCCTCCTTTCTTCCCCGTGGACCACATCGTGAGTTCTAGCTTTCTCAACCCTGTGCTGTTAGTAGACTACGTGGCCCAGAAGGCGTGTACTTTGTGGTCATTCCATGCAAGGCAGGGCATAGTATAAAATAATAAAACTTTAAAGCCTTTTCAGACTTTATTTTAATTTTACATGGCTTCTTTCCTCTGAAGATCTTCTAAGGCAGTAAAACAGAGGGGCAGAGCGAGACGGTTCATAGTCCGCCAGGTGCCTCATTGTACACCCAGTGGGACAGCAGACTGGTGTGGGCGTCCCCCACTGCAGGAGGGTATGGAGGGGCTGGAATCCAGGATTGAGTCCTGTCTTGCCTGATGCTGAGAACCAGGGTGGCGGGGCGTGCCAGAGCCCTACAGGAAAGGGGGTCCCGTCAGCAGAATTCCTTGGAGATTCATCCAAGTTGTCGTTGTTGTTTTGCTCTCCTTTTTATTTATTTGGCTGCGTCGGGTCTTAGTTGCGGCTCCCGGGCTTCTCTCTAGTTGTGGCGCGCAGGCTCCAGAGCACGTGATCTTAGTTGCCCCGTGGCATGTGGGGTCTTAGCTCCCCGACCAGGGATCGAACCCCCATCCCCTGCATTGGAAGGCAGATTCTTAACCACTGGACCACCAGGGAAGTGCTATCCAAGTTGTTTGTTTTCATCCAAGTTGTCCTGTGTTGGGTAGGTTTTATTCACTACTTTATCCTCTAGAACACTGCCTGGTAGATGCAGGCTCTACCAACAAATTAACTATTTGTTGAACGAATGAATTCCGCCAACAAAGAAATCCAACTCCATAATGTACCAAAAAGGGATGGATATTTAAAAAAAGAAAAAGATAACAGGATATTTTACTGAGGATCTCCTGGGAAGACAAGGAAGACAGTTCACATGGAACACCATCCCCAAATTCCCAACAAGGGTTCCTCTCCCAGCTGTCCCTCATCTCTCCTCTCTTTCTTCCCCTGTTGGTTCCTCAAAAACTCCTCTACCATCCCAGCATTTCCATTTCATGCTCAGCTCATAGATCCCATTAAACAAAAACCCAAACTCCGTGGATGGCAGAATGAAGAACATCTACTCTTCTCCTCTGGAGACCTCAGTACTTCCAGCCTTGATAAGATGGATTGGAAAGAAATGTCAACCATGGTGGCCTAAGAAACATGTGATGGAGGCCTGCATTTGGGTGGCAAGAATGGAAAAGAGTTGACAAATGGGACAGTCACTCACCTATTCATTATTTTACTTTAAACGTTTGAGAAGAGGGTGGTATTTAAAAAATGCTTCCCCACCGCTATTCTACTGAATTCCCATTGCCAAACAATACCCAGACCTAGTCATGAAAAAGGACGCAGTTCTGCGGGGAAGAAAAGTATTCCGTGGTTTGTTTTCCTTGTTTAGGAAGACAGGTAAAATACCAGACCAATGAGGAAGCCTGGCACACCACATCTTTTCTTCTTGGTTTCAGACACACCAAAGATCAATGCCGGGACGTCCAATTTGCCTTGATCCTGAATTCTGTCGTATTTCAGACACAGCCCAGGGTAATTAGCTCAAAAGGCCACAGGAGCTAAGACGCATGCGCCTTTCTTGAAGCCGAGACCATCCGTCTTATCCTCAGAGCCTTCCTTGTTATGCTTCATGTGGGTGTAGTGCATGTCCAGGAAGTTCTGCAGGAAAAATCACCCTGGATTTGTTTATTCCTTTGATAAAGCCACAGCTTTTCACAAGCGCTCTAAGATGTGTCAGGTATGTGGTAAGCCCTCAGATGTTTGACCCACTAATTTTTCCCTCAAGGGTTTCTCTAATTTGATTCCATCTCAGGAATAAGCTGGTTGTATACGTGAACAAATCAACTCACAAAAAATCCAAGTGCATTCAAGCTCCATCCGCATTACTGGTTTGTACTCGTTTCCTCCCAAAGCTACCGAGCAGTGGGCTGACTCTATTGAGAAGGTTGCTTGTCCAGATTAAGTGAAAACACCTTTGATCACTTCTTCAGCTGTTTAAAGACAGTTTGGATGGTTTTTAAATGGCCGGGGGAAGTCTTTCCCATGGCAAATCAGGACATGCAGACAGAAAAGTCATCACCGCCTTCCTCATCATCCAACGACAGTGAGACCAATGGCCTCTGCTCTTCAGCTTCCTTCCAGGAGTCTGGACTCAGCGACCAGGTGCAGACGCAGGGCCACTGCCCTGGCTGCTGGGCTGCAGCAGGAAGCAGTCTCTCGAGGTCAAGCATCAGCAGAGAGGCTGGAGTTTTCTTGGACAAGGTGAGCAGGGAGAGATGTGGGAGCCCTGTGTTGGGACAGGTGGGGATGAGCCAGCCTTCCTTCCTCCTGGCGACCAGGAGAGGCCTCCTGGAGGGAGCGCCTGCCCAGATTCTGAGGGTGAAGCTTGGGATGAGGATCTGAAGGCGGATGTGGGTTGACTGAACAAAGCAGGTGTTGAGTGAATTTCCCATGAAAGAGCAGTGGAAAGAGTGAGAGAATTAGGGGGTGTTGTTTTCTCTGATTATAAAAGTCATATATGTTCACAGTAGAGCACCTCGTTATGTTAAAAAAAGAAACGAGAAAGGCACCCAGGGTCCCACTACCGAAAGAAAACCCCTGAAATCATTCTGGTGTGGTTTTTCCCAAATTTAAAAATTTTTTCTATGCACAGTTTACATATTGGTGATAGGTTTGTAACCTACCAGTTTATAACCTGCTTTTTTCACTTACTATACAATACACTGATTTTCCCAGATCATGAAATTCTTCTAATGGGTGCATATTATTCCATCTTTGGGACATGGCAGGATGTACACCCGCCTGCTGGTGGACATTTAGGTTTTGACTATTATAAACAATGCCAGATTGTATTATATACAATGTGTGTCTATTTTTAGGGTCCACACCGCATCCCTCTCTGTATTCAGGTGCTTGTTATTGTTATTTTCTTTAGCTAGATTCCCAACTTTGGATTTCTGAGCCAAAGAGTGGAAAAACAAGGTTCGGGTGTTCTTTGAAAGGCCAAAGGTTTTGGTTTGATTCATAGGAAACTGAGAAGCCATTCTAGAATCTGAGAGGCTCAAATGGTCAATGTGGCTATAGGGCTGAGAAATCCACATTTCTCAGGCAATAGGGAAAAAAAGTAGGTACATGAGAATGTAAGTTTAATCCAAATTCTCCCTTCTTCCTTTCCTCTATTCCTTCTTATCCTCTGTATCTTTCCACTCCATTCAGATACTTGTTCTTTTCAAGCATATATTCACTCACTCACTCATTCATTCAGTGATGACCAAGATTATGTTGGCATGTAAGGGTCAACAGAACGAGTACCTCCACTGTCCTCAGGGAGCGTATAGCATAGTGAAGGACAGCACCAAGGAACAAACCAACACAATTCAATGGACTGGCAGTAAAAAGGGAACCCCCGGGGACCCCCAATACTGTCTCAGGAGCCAGGGATGGCTGATATGTGAAGCATGGTAGCAGGCAACCAGGTGAAATGGGCAATGCAGATAAAGAAAGGGGCATGGAATCAGGAGAGAGCTTGGTAAACTAAAGGTAGAAGTTTACCAAGAACTGTGGGCGTAGAATTGTGGCGTAGAAGATGGCAGAAAAGACAAGTTTCAGCCAGAACCCCCCAGTTTATCTGTACTCAGGTAAGAAGTGGAATTGGCATTAACTAAAGAGAAGTCTCCAATAGTTTCTTCAAGGACCGACAGTAATTTTTTTTGTTTTGGCCACGTCACGTGGCTTGTGGGGTTTTAGTTCCCCAACCAGGGATCAAACCCAGGCCCTCGGCAATGAGAGCATGGAGTCCTAACCACTGGGCCGCCAGGGAATTCCCAGTAATTTTTTTAAATAATAGCTTTTTTGAGATCTAATTCCTATACCATAAAATTCACTCTTTTAGAGTATTCAATTCGGTGATTTTTAGTATATTGACTATTGTGTAACTATCACCACTGTCTATTTTTAGAACATCTTCATCATCCCCAAAAGAAACCCTGTACCCATGAGCAGTCCCCCCCCATTGTGCATCCCCTCCCCCCAGTTCTAGGCAAACATAAATCTACTTTCTATCTCTATGACTTTGCCTAGGCTGGACATTTCATATAAATTGAATCATGCAATATGTAGGGTTTTTTGTGATTGGCTTCTTTCACTTAGCCTAATATTTTCAAGGTTCATCTATGTTGTTGTATGAATCAGTACTTCTTTCCTTTTGTGGCTAAATAATATTCCATTGCATGAACATACCACATTTTGTTTATCCACTCATCAGTTGAGAGACATCTGGGTTGTTTCTTCTTTTGAGCTGTCATGAGTAACACGCATGTTCAAGTGTTTAATGTGGACGTATGCCTTCATTTCTCTTGAATATATTCCCATGAGTGAAATTGCTGGGTCATGGTATCAATATGTTTAACATTTTGAGGAGCTGCCAAACTGTTTTCCAAAGTGGCTGCACCATTTTACAGTTTCACCAGCAGCATTTAAGAGTTTCAATATGTCCACATCCTCCCTAATTTGTTATTGTCGGCTGTTTTTATTTCAGTCATCCTAGATAAAATGAAGTGGTGTCTCATTATAGTTTTCACTGGTATTTTCCTAATAACTAATGATGCTGAACATATTTTCATGTGCTTATTGGCTATTTGTATATCTTCTTTGGGGAAGTATCTACTCATGTATGCTCTGCAATATTTTCTCCCATTCTGTGGGTAGTCTTTTCACTTTCTTGATGGTGCTTTTTTTTGTGTGTGTGTGGTACGCAGGCGTCTCACCGCTGTGGCCTCTCCCGCTGCAGAGCACAGGCTCCGGATGCGCAGGCTCATCGGCCATGGCTCACGGTCCCAGCCGCTCTGCGGCATGCCCAGACCAGGGCACGAACCTGTGTCCCCTGCATTGGCAGGCAGACTCTCAACCACTGCACCACCAGGGAAGCCTTGATGGTGCTTTTGAAATACAAAAGGTTTAAAATTTTGATGAAGTCCAATTTAATCTAATTTTTCTTTTATCTCTTCTGCTTTTGGTGTTATATCTAAGAAACCATAACTTAATCTATGGTCCCAAAGATGTACTCCTATGAATGTTATAGTTTTAGCTCTTACATTTAGGTCTATGATCCATTTTGAGTTAATTTTTGTGTACAGTGTGAGGTAGGGGTCCTGCTTCATTTTTTTGCATATGGATATCCAATTGTCCCAACATAAAAGTCACCATGTAGGGTTGATAAATCTTCCTTCCACACAGGAAACAAAATGTATCTCCTTTTCCTCCACCATTCCTTTGAAGATTGTTCCTTCAACCAGTGAAAAGAAACTGTAGGGCAGCTCTCTGCTGGTTCCAGCAAGGCCTTGGTTCAGAGACAAGGAAACCAAGACGGAGCCTCAGTCAGTGGAGATTTAGTATCTTCCTCCATCTTCATCGCTGGGTCCTGGAGAAGTTCCAGGTAAGTCCAGTGTATGCATGTTCAATTCAGAGTCACATCCCCTGGTAGGATTTTCCAGGTTTTTTCTTTCCTTAAGTACATCTACTGTGTCCCATGAGGGCCGAGGGTGACGGGTGTTCCTAGAGATGCTAATCCATTCCAGGAGGTTGGGACCAGTGAGAGGCATGGGTTCCCTGATTTTGTCTTCAGTCTGCCCTTTGGGTTGGGCAGGCAGGAGGTCTTAGCCTAGTTCAGGGTTCCTTAAATTATCATCAGAATCAATGTGGAAAGAACAGTGATGTCTACATTGTTTGTGCATCTTCTGTGGTTAAGGGCAGGAACAGAGCTTATTATAATAGTAACAACAGGATAACATCAGCTGATGTGTGTTGACACCTCACTGTAAGTGCTGGTTCTCATGTAATCCTCGCAACAGCCCTGAGGTCGGTCCTGGTACCATTCTCATTTTAGGGATGAGAAAACTGAGTCTCAGAACAGTTAAGTAACTTTCCCAAGATCACACAGGTGGCTCCTGAGACCACAAGTCTAACCTCTTAACCACTACTTTTACTGTCTTAATCTTATTCACTTCTTCACCCTCAGGGCTTCGTTTAGTGCCTGGGACAAAGTGGGTAGTTAATTAAAGGCACAGGGACTCCAGGCTCACTGCCTGGGTTTTGATCCTCTCGAAACCTCATGATGCCTCAGTTTCATCGTCCGTAAAATAGAGATAGTACATGTCCCTCATTCAGAGAGTCATGAAATTTAAATGAAGATTGCCTGACGCATAGCAGTTTTCAATAAATTTTAGCTATTTTATTTATGGGCCTTAAAAACAGTTAAGAGGTTGAATCTTGGCTCCCAACCCTCACTAGTCATAAGACCTTTGATAAGTTATTTAAACTCTCTGTGCCTCTGGTTCCTGACCTGTGAAATGGGGATAACATTAGAACCCACCTCGCAGGGCTACAGTGGGGATTAAATAATGTTCTGGTAGCCCTTAGAAGAAGTGTCTGCCTGTTAGTTGCCTCTAACCATCTGAGTTAGAGAAAATTATGGGGGCAGTTCATGCAGAGGATGCTACTCGTAAACCCCCAAGCGAAGGCTGTTCCTTCTCTCTTTCGGAAGGGCCTTCCTCCTGGTGTGGTGAGAGAGGATGGGGACAGTGTCCCAGGCACCCAGAGTGACCAGTGGCATCAGAGATGACATAAGCAGATCACTGGCACACCCAAAATAGCCATAGTCTGATGGGGCGTGACCAGAAGACCCTCCAATGGTCAGAGAACAGGGTCTCCGAGTTACACGGTCTCAGTTCAAATAGCAGCCGTCCCCTAGGACGGATGTGATCACTAAAAGGATGCTGTGTATCAAAGGCACAGGCCAGTGCCAGGTGCAGAATGAGTGGTCAAGGGCGGGACATCCACATGCAGGGATTTCCATCAGTTTTTTTCTCACTATATCCCTGTCTAAAATAGCACTGTATTGGGTTCCTATGGCTGCTGTAACAAATTACCAAAAACTGGTGGCATAAAACAACACAGATTTATTCTTACAGTTCTGGGGTCAGAAGTCTACAGTGAGTCTTATGGGAATAAGATCAAGGTGTCAGAAGGGCAGCTTCCTTCTGGAGTCTCCAGGCGAGAGTTGGTTTCCTTGCCTTTTCCAGCTCCCTCATTCCTTTGCTTATGGTCCCGCCTCACTTCACGTTTTCTCCCCTGCTTTCATCGTCACATCACTTTTTTTTTTTGAATTTTAGAATTTTATTTATTTTTTTATACAGCAGGTTCTTATTAGTTATCCATTTTATATATATTAGTGTATATATGTCAATCCCAATCTCCCAATTCATCACACACGCCCCCCTCCCCGCCACTTCCCCCCCTTGGTATCCATACGTTTGTTACATCACTTTTTTTCCTTCTATGAAGTCAAATCTCCCTCTTGCAATAAGGACCCTCATGATTACATTTAGGGCCCACTGGATGATCCAGGATAATCTCCCTATTTCAAAATCCTTAACTTTGTGACATCTGCAAAGTCCCTTTTGCCATATAGGTGACATACACAGGTTCCAGGGGTTCCAGGGGTTAGGACCTGGATATCTTTGGGGACCGTTATTCAGCCGACCACAAGCACCTAGCTCTTAATGCACTCAGTATATATTGGTTGAGTGAATAGGTGAATGTTAGCCATTGAGTATTGTCGTTGGCATCATCTTGGTCAAGATGTGTATGTGGTCTCCTCGCCTTCAAGTCTTGCTCAAATGTTATTTCAATGCAGGTTTCCTGACCCTAGTTGAACCCTGCAACGTGCTTCCTCCATTGAACACACACTCCTGATCCCTTTATCCAGCTTAATTCCTTTTCCCCCCCTAGAACTTTTTGCCTTCTAGCATACTATAAAATTGACTTATTTATTATGTTTATTGGCATTTGTCCATCTCCCCCACTAGAATGTAAGCTCAAAGATTACATTCAGGGTGAGGATTTTTCTGTTTTAGTCTCAGATGTATCCTGGGGGTCTAGAACAGTGCCTGGCACGTAGTAAGTGCTCGATACATGAGTGCTGAACGAACACATGAACTGAATACCTCACCAAATTTCCCTCGGCTGCCGACCCGGTTCTTTACCTTTTGTGCTCAATCTTGGCTTTCATGACAATGAAGGCATTGCCTGTGGTGAAGCCAATCGACTCTAGGTAACCTCTGTATTAATCCTGTTCACGGGTCTCCCCGTTCTATTAACACACTGGCAATTTTTATTTCTAAAACACAGATAACCTCAATTATCTCCACCAAGACTTGCGAAAGTCTGGGAGGGAAATGGATGGTTTGACTTTGGACATTTATTGAAGGATAGACTTAGAATTCGGATGATTGCAGAGCTGGGTGGGGGAGTTGTCCCTGGCTGAAGTTGCAGGGCTTTGTTATGTTGGGTTATACTGTTTCTACCGGTCTGCTGGAGGAAATGAGCTTGTGGTTTCTGCAGTTGGTCAGGCTCAGGATGGTCTCTGTAGAGGGGGCTTGAGTGCCTTAGGGGGCATGGTGGAGGGGCTTCAGGGCCCCCGGGGCTTCCTGAAACTGTATGTGAGTTTTTGTGTGTCTGTATGTTCTTAAGGAGAGAAGAGTCCATCGCTTGTATCAGCTTCTCAACAGGGAAAGTGAAGGACTTTTGCACTACCCCAGCCGTGAGGATTCTGTGACTCTGTGTCTCACAACATGTAGGTCAAATTAACAGGCCGTACACAGCTCAGAAAGGAAAGGCAGCAGTTTGAAAGGCAGACTCCCTTCTCCCCATCCTCTATCGCCTAACAAGTCCCCAAGCTGTTGTGTTAAAGATGCTGAACCAGGCAGTGGCTCAAATCTCAAGATGACCGATCTCAGTCTTTGCAAGACTCTTTATTTTTGGCTGCATTGGGTCTTCGTTGCTGCGCATGGGCTTTCTCTAGTTGCAGTGAGCAGGGGCTACTCTTCGTTGCAGTGCGTGGGCTTCTCATTGCAGTGGCTTCTCTTGTTGGGGAGCACAGGCTCTAGGCACGCAGGCTTCGGTAGTTGTGGCACGTGGGCTCCAGAGCGCAGGCTCAGTAGTTGTGTTGCACGGGCTTAGTTGCTCCGTGGCAGGTGGGATCTTCCCAGACCAGGGATTGAACCCGTGTCCCCTACACTGGCAGGCAGATTCTTAACCACTGCGCCACCAGGGAAGTCCCTCTGGGCATTTCTTGAGGCTTCAGTTTTTCTCATAGGTAGAATTGGGATGGCTCTACTTTCTTTGATTTTTGTGTGATTATGAAAATGCTTCAAGTGTATAAAATGCTATAGAGTTGCAAAGTGTTCATGTCAGAGGGAATGTGCCTTTTTTGCTGTGGCAAGGCTGGCCTGTTCCCTGCTCCATCCATCCATCCATCCGTCCCACACTTGTTTTCTCACAACAGGCATAAAAGCTACTGTGTATGTGACAAAAGCTTTACATGAAACACTAACCCTCATAAAAATCATGAATACTCTGAGGTTCAGAGAGCTCAGACCATTTGCTCAAAATCACACAGCTAGAAAGTGATGGAGCAGAGCCTGAATGAAAACCCGGTTTTGTCTGATGCCAATAGCAGTGTTCAGCATCACACCCACCAAAACATTCCTAGAGGCAGAGGAGAGGGGAGCTAAAGAAAGGTTGGGGGCACAGGTCTACCAAATACAGCACCTTGAAATCTGCATTTTACCTTAAAGTGTATATACATGTTAGAGTGTACTCCACAGTATGTCCATGCTTATTTTAATAGCAAAGAACTTCCCAGCAATCTTTAGGTACAAATGGTGCTTTGGGTGTGTGTTGGGGTGGGGGGAGGGCGGTACCCCAGTGTAGCTCTCTGCTATAATCCCCATTACAAACACCGTTTTCCATATCAGATGCTTTTTGTTTACATTTGACTCTTATCTCCTGGGTTGGCCTAGAAGCTCCTGGAGGGTAAGATCTGAATGTGATTCCTCCTTTCTCCTTCCCAAGGCTTAGCCCAGTCCCCAGCATGAAATAAGCAGGCAGTAACGGATTTGGCAAATACTTATTGAATTCCTGCCTAACTGAGTCAGGTGCCATGGGAGATAAAGACGGATATGAGGTGATTCCTGCTCTCAAGGTATTTACAATTGAGCTGGAGAGGCCAAGCTTCCAGAATCTGCCTGAAAAGGATCTTCCCAAGACTCTTGGTACAGCATTTTAAAAGCTTGGGACTGTAATATAGCGATAGGTGAGATGGTAGGTAACTAAGATAGCGAACAACGTTTCATTAAATAGGACAAATTTTGTGAAAAGCGACAACCTGTTCCTCTGGAAAAGTAGCATTGTGTCAATTAAAGAGCACACCTTCAACTTACTGATGTTGAAACCACTGTTTCCTGAGAGGGAAAAGTTGAAAGCAGGCACCTGCTCTAGTGCTGTCTGTTTTGCCAGAAGGATCTCAGTCTCTAATTGCTTGGCCTTTGAGGGTCAGCTTCAAAACTTCAGCAGCACAGATAAACCCATGTTCTTTTCTGACAAGCTTGGGTACGTTGGGGTTTATTAGACTCAATTCTACTCATCAGATATTTACCAAGCTCATTGTGTAGGTGCTGGGGACACATGGAGAGGCAAGAATGTCCAATGAATGGCTTAAAAACTTTGCAGTGAATCAGGGAGTCAAAATCCTGGCTCCTCTATGAATCAGCTGAGGGATGTGGGCTGGAGCCTCAGTTTTGTAACCCATGGCATGGAGATCCTAACACTTACCTTGCAGGTTGTTGTAAACATCTGTTGGGGAAATGGACGTAAAGCTCCCTGCACAGCAAACTGCACTAAGAACTCCACAAACTCCAAAAGTTAAGGTAATGACTTCTGATTTCAAGAAACACCCAGTCTAGTGAAAAGACCAATATGTTAACAGATAAATGGCATTAGTGTGATGGGTATGACTATTTTTGACTTTTTTTTTTTTTTGCGGTACGTGGGCCTCTCACCGCTGTGGCCTCTGTGCGGAGCACAGGCTCTAGACGCGCAGGCTCAGCGGCCATGGCTCACGGGCCCAGCCATTCCGCGGCATGTGGGATCTTCCCAGACCAGGGCACGAACCCACGTCCCCTGCATCGGCAGGCGGACTCTCAACCACTGCACCACCAGGGAAACCCCTTGACATTTTTTTAAAAATCATTTACAGAGCACTTACTATGTGCCAGACACTGTGCTAAACAGTTGTACCTGGATCATCTCATTTATTTGCACAAAACCATATATAGCAGGAACCACAATTTTTCCCAGTGAGGAATCTGAGGTTTAGGCCATTTAAACCTCAGGGCCACAGAGCTGGAAAGGGACAGAAGGAGGGTTTGAACCCAGCAGTCTGGTTCCAGAGGCAGATTTCAAGGCACAAAGAGACAGAAAGAAGCCAGGAGAGGCTTCACAGAGGAGGTGCTGGAGCGGCGAGCAGTTTTTCAGGCACCAAAGTCATGGGAGAAGGAGTCCAGGCAGGAGGGAAGAGGTGGCAGGATGAAGAGCTGGGTCTGTGCACAGGGTCTGGGATGGAGGGCAGTGTGGGTCTAGAAGGTGAGGGTGGGGAGGGAGGAGTGGGCCAGATGGTGGGACACCTCATGAGTCAGGCACAGGGACTTGGGGGACCAGTGAAGGATGAGAAAGACAGGATCATGGCACGCAGGGAATGTAATCTACGCCGATGTTCTACGGGGAAAGTATTGGGTTGGCCAAAAAGTGCGTTTGGGGTTTTCTGTAAGATCCTCCAGAAGCCACACGTTGGGAGAAGAAATTTGTGTTCCATATACATAATAAAAGAACTCCTAAAAAAATCGATTTGAAAACCCAATTTTTAAAAATGAAACAAAGGTTAAACAAGCACTTAAAAAAAGATACAAGTGATCAAAAAGCATATAAAAAGGTGCTCAACATTGTTATTCGTTATGGAAATACAAATTAAAACAACAAGATACCACTACACACTCACCAGAATGGGTGTAATTAAAACAAAGACACCACCGATTATTGAGGGATGTGGAGCAACTGGAACTCTCATAAACGACTGGTGGGAGTGTAGTTTGGTACAGCCACTTTGGAAAACTGGCAGCGTCTGCTGAAGCTGAACATATGCCTTTTCTGTGACCCGGCAACTGAACTCGGGCACATCCACAAGGGAAAAAAGCGCATGTGTCCACCCAAACAAAGACTTGTTTGAGAATGTTCGTAACAGCTTTATTGTAATAGCCCCAAACTGGAAACAGTCCAAGTATCTGCCAACAGGGAAACAGATACATAAATGGTGGTATATTCACGCAGTGGTAGAGTCACAGTAATAAAGAACCAACTATTGCTACAAGTAACAAATGGAAGAATTTCAAAGTAACAAATGGAAGAATTTCAAAGTAACAAATGGAAGAATTTCAAAGACACTGTATGGAGTGAAATATGCCAAATGCAAAGGTTCAAGAACAGGAAAAACCAATCAATAGTGATAGAAGTCAGAACAGTGGTTTCCTGGGGGAGGTACTAACTGGAAACACTGAGGGAACCTTCTGGGTTACTGGGAATGTTCTTTATCTTGACCCGGATGGTGAGTTCACAGGTGTATCCACATGGAGCAATTCACTGAGCCGTACACTTTATGTTATACCTCAATCAAGATGTTTTTCCAAGATAATAAATATATTAAAGTGTTAATTAGTTTCAAACCTTGCTAGGCAAAGATGTCTAACATATTTCTGAAAATATAAGAATGAATTTAAATGTTAAAAAATCAAATTAAATACATGGAGCATGAAATAAAAAGCAGTAGAATAGCGATGTTTAAAGAGCTGGAATAGGAAGGGGAAATGGCAGATGGAGTCAGAAAATAGATTAACGTTCACTACAGTCCAGCATTTACATCAGGGAGAAGTGAGACGTGAAGTTGTCAAGCCAGACCCGAGAGGAGGTAGCTGGCGGAGCCCGGACTGTAGAGGTGAAGAGACTAGATTTTTGACTTGAAAGTCAACCAGAAGCTAATAATTCGTGAGCTGGGAAAAATGCCATTAAAAACCAGGAGGACGACTGTGGTGATGACAGCGATCATAAACATAAGAACACTTAGCACTTGCTGAGCACCTGTTATGTGCCAGACCTTCTTGTCAGTGCTTCACTAGTATCATCTCATTTAATCCTCACAACCGCTCTGGGAAGTTACTACGATTATGCTAGTTTTACAGAGGGAGAAACTGAAGAAGCGGAGTAATTAACCCGGAGCCTCCAAGAATAGGAGAAAGAGACCCCGTGGGGAGGTAATGAGGAAATCCAATGACTTAAAGGAATTCAAATGACTTCACGTTAAAACAGGTCTAAGGAGCAGGCAAATGACTTACATGATATAAATGCTGCAGAATAAATCAGCAGCGTATTGGCTAGAATTCTAGAGGGAGGACAGAAATTGAGTATCTTTTGCATGCTTTTGGGCATATCAACAACATACTAAATTTAAAGAGTACAAAGTGGAAAATGGTGTGGCTCGAAGGAGGAAATAAAGGTTCTTGCACAGGACTTGGTTTGAAAGAAGTAACTGGGGCGACCTCTGCCCATAGCTGTTATATCGTGACCTTCTGAGGCTTGGAAGTTTCATGTCCTTTGAATCACTCTTGATAATTCATCTTTCTCCACATTGGCAAGGTCAGGTTAGGCAGCAAGGGACGAAAAGATCCAGGAAGATTTTCTCCCTTCCTCCCTTCCTTCAGTCTGTTTCTTTCTTTCAGTAAGTCTATATTTATTGTGTATCAGTTATATTCCATGCATTGTTTTAGAGGCTGGCAATACAGTGATAAATAAACTAGGAAGTTCCTGCCAGGCCTCATGAAACTTATAATCAGAGGAGACACACGATACACAAATAAACATATATTATTTTAGGTACTCATTGAATGCAGTGAGGAAAAATGAAGGAGGTTGAGGGAAGCATTCATTATACAGGAAGATAAGTGAAGGCCTCTCTGAGGAGCTGACATTTGAGCTCTGATGTATGCAGAAGGAAAGATCAAAGTCTGAAAATATGAGGAAAGACATTTCCAGGCTTAGAAATCAGCCAGTGCAAAGGCCCTGGGGTGGGCATCTGTGAGGCCTGTCCAAGGAACAGCAAGAAGGCCAGTTTGGTTAGTGCACATCGAGGGAGAGAAGAGTGGTAGGAAATGACATCACAGAGGAAGTACGAGGCCCACATCTCTCAGGGCTTTCTACTTTGGACTTTTTTTCCCTAAGTTTGATTGGAAGCTATTGGAGGGTTTTGTTTGGGGAAGCAACTGGATCTGATTAACTTACAGCGAGAAAGAACTCATAAGCG
The DNA here is from genome assembly GCF_964374135.1 of Grampus griseus. Lineage (NCBI taxonomy): Eukaryota > Metazoa > Chordata > Mammalia > Artiodactyla > Delphinidae > Grampus > Grampus griseus. The sequence continues at coordinate 51,610,747 of NC_139013.1, forward strand.
GGCAAGAGGAACAGGGAGCACAGCCTAGGAGGCTATTGCAGGAGTCCAGGGGGAGCTGACTGGTGGCTGGACTCAGGTGGTACTGATGGGGGTCAGGAGATGAGGCTGGACTCAGGACACGGTCTGCAGGAGAAGCTGCAGGGTTTGCTAGTGAATTGGATGAAGGGCATGAGAAAAAAGAGCAAGAATGTCCCGAAATCTCTGTCCTTGGTTAAACGAATGAAGCTACCACTTTATTTGGGGAATGATTAGGTTTAAGGGGTAAAATCAGGAGTTTATTTTCAACCAGAGATGTTAGCCTGCTGTTGCATAGACCAGCTTGGAGTTCATGGGGGTACTGTGGAAAACAACAAGCGAAGTAATCCCTTGTGGATAGAAAAATCCCAGTTCTCCCTACTTATTAACATTTATTCATTCAGCAAATATTTATTGAGTACCTACTGTGTGTCAGGCCCTGTGCCAGGTGCTGGGAATACAGCATGGATTTGCCCAGAAACATACACTATCTTCATTACAGCTTAATTAGTTCACTGGTTTCTGAGACACTTCTCTGAATATTGTGTAAATATATAGAATCAACTCTCAAGAGTTATAAATACTGAGATGTTCTCTGACTCAGCAATTTGGAAGAGCTCAGATTCTCGGAAAGAAAGGAGCTATATATAGCTTTGGACAAATGACAGATTTACCTAATAAAATATTTGAAGACTGCCTTAAAATGAATCAGAAGAGACTGCCTCAACCAAATTAATGTTTATGAAGAGTCAACTTGGTGTAATGGAAAAGCTTACAGGGCTGGAAGGCAGAAGCTCTGGGCCTGTCTGTCCTGCCCAACTAGATCACAGGTATGACCTTGACTGAGTCCTTCATCATCTTGCTTCAGTATTCACTTCAATAAAATGAATCCACTGAAGGCAGTATTTTCCAAAGCGCTTCCAAACTACTAATTTTTTTCTTTGCATTATCTTCTCCTGGACTCTTATTCCTCTTTCTAACATTTATTTAAAAATAAAACCCCAAACTCCAAGGTGATTCTTCTTTCTTTTGAGGGTTCATTTTTTGAAGCAAAGTATTTTCTTTTTGCAAATGAAACGTGTTTTTTTCCTGACTGTAAAATGATACATGTTCAGAAAAGCACAGAGAATAAAAAGTCCCTACAATGATACCATGGAGGTAACTATGTCTGTTTTCACCATCAGTGCCTCTGCAACAGGTATCGTATTAGCAGGTGCTTAATAAATATTTATTGAATGAATGACTACTGTTAGTATCTTGTGAAAACATCCTTTTTAGTCTTCAGAGGAAAAAAAGAATCCTTTCTCTGGGGTTGTTTAGCCTCTGAAGAGGCTATAGTTATAGCCACCAGAGACTGAAACTTGCTGGGACTGTATCGAATCTCTGAGATTACACATTTCACAACAGCTGATGTCTGTTATCTATGGAATGTAGGGAAACAATAACACTAAATACACCACTCTGATGGCCATAAACAATATCAAGGGTGTCTCGGTTTGAGCAATGTCAAGAAAGGCTGCGAAACAGTCCATGGTCTAACCAGGAGTAGCTCTGGTAGCAGCTGCCCCACAAGTCCTTCCTCCCACACTTGGGCCCTCTTCCTTCCCTACAGAACCAAGATGAGGTTTTTTGGGGCACTTGAGTTCAACTCAACAATTTTTATTGAGAATCTAGCATTCTTTCCATTGTTAACTCCCTTCTCAGTAAACCAAGATGGTCTTCTGATTGCCTCTGGAAATGAATGGAAGCCAGATCCTGTCTGCAGACACATGCTGTATCTTTTTTTCTCAGATGGAATTCGTGGCTAATGTTGAAAAACTGGGACACTGGACATGTGGATCTGAGTTTTCAGATCTCTTGAAAAATCGCTGGATTTGGCACCCATGGGCCCTCATCACCTGGAGCAATCAGCTGGAAGTGAGGGCAAGCCTCCCACCTGACACAGGGGCTGTGTTCTTCAGCTCCCTGTGGTCCCACCTGCCCCTACTGTGCTATATCCTGCCTCCTGGGCTCATTCACCCAACTTGCCACCTCTAACAGATTACGGGACGCATTCAGGGATAACCAACTGAGCACCAGGCACTGTGCAAGTCTCTTGGAATACGTAAACGCAACACAGCTACTACCCTGGAGGAGCTCGCGTATAAACCAGTTAATTACAGTGCAGTGAGCTAAATGCAGCACAGAAGGCATGACCATGGCACAGCATGGGGTCTCTGCCCTGAGAAACTGGTTGGAGGTTCTCTGAAGGTCACTGAGCTGGATTTTGAAGGATGAATATGAATGATTCAGGCAGGTGGTTGGTGGGGAATATTGCAAACAGTGGGGGTGGAATGGAGAGCATTTATAAGATCTTCTGCCGAATTGCTGCCTGTTGCACAGGGGAAACTCTCAAGCCAGCAACTACCTTTCCCCTGATTGATCCTGGTCTGTCTACAACCCTCTGCCCAAGTCCTCCCATACCTTCCTTCTGTCAAAACACCAGAGAAGGTTACCTCTACCAGGAAGAGCCTGCCTGACTAATCCCCATTCACCTCCAGTTACTTCAACTAAGGCAACACTCCCATTCTGGAAAAACTGGCTACCTGAGGGTGATTCTGTTATTTGAGCTCTTTGTTTTGTTTTGGAACCTCTGACATTTGAAGAATAGACCAGCATTCCAAGTAATTGATCAGTAAGTGTTTATCAAACACCTATGTATTTGATTGGAACTCTTTCTGTCATATATATCATTTTTGGCTCCAACAACGACCCAGTTGAGAAAGAAGACAAACACAAACTGAAAACAGACTGCAATTCAGAAAACATTTATTAAATGCCTGATATTCACAATTTTTAAAATACCTCCATCCATCCAACATTTACTGAGCACTAATAGGGCCAGGCAGTGAGCTTGGCACCTAGAAATGGAGATGCACTGAAATATACAAGCTAGCAGGAGACATGGATAAATAAACCCCTTACAGTAATTTTCCTGCCAGAGCAACGTTCAAAGTACAGCAATAACTTTAAAAAGAAGTGTTGACTGCTCCCATGAATACTGGGCAGGTATCACGGAGAAGATAAGCTCCAGCTGCCTATCTTATTGACTTTGTATCATGACATTTTACAACATACACAAAAATATAGAGACGAGTACAACGAATCTCCATGTACCCAATGACCCGGCTTTAAAAGTAGTAACTCATAGCCACTTTTTTTTCTATTATTATTATTTTTTTTAACAGCTTTATTGGAGTATAATTGCTTTACAATGGTATGTTAGTTTCTGCTTTATAACAAAGTGAATCAGTTATACATATACATATGTTCCCATATCTCTTCCCTCTTGCATCTCCCTCCCTCCCACCCTCCCTATCCCACCCCTCTAGGTGGTCACAAAGCACCGAGCTGATCTCCCTGTGCTATACGGCTGCTTCCCACTAGCTATCTATTTTACGTTTGGTAGTGTATATATGTCCATGCCACTCTCTCACTTTGTCATAGACACTTTTGATTCATTTATACCTCCACCCACTTCACTCCATCCCTTTGTTTTGTTTGGAAGCCAATCCTAGACGTTTTAATCATTTCATCCATAATACTGAGCTGGAAATGTCTGGACTTTCCGCTAGTAACATCCTTCTCCCAATCTATTCTTTTGCCAGTGACTACTCCACCAGAGTTATATACCCTGATTCCCACCAGTAACCCCAAATCCTTGACTGGTTCAGGGTAAAGATCCAAGACTTTATTGGAGCCTCTGAGTTGACAGAAGGAAAAGCCTGAGCTGATCCAGTGAAAACCCCATCCTGCCTTATCTGGAATACTGAACATATTCTTCTGGTCCTTGGCCTTTGTAAAACTGCTAATTTCTTATAAGCTTGTTGAGCCCCTAATGTGTGGACAAAACGGGTGCTACATTCCACATTCCCATGTGCCCTTAGCAACCTTCCCAGAAACCTCAGACAGTATGGGGCTTGCTCTGCAGGCCAAGCTGCCCCAGATTTGCTTCCTGTCACCACCTTGATCTCCATTGGGTGGGGAGCCTGGTCACATCTGAACATCTGGCCTCTCTACCTTCCACCCCTTCAGCGTTTCTCTCTCTCTCTGAAATGTACCAACATCATGCAATTAGTTACTCAACCCAGAACATTATCCTGGACTCCCTCTCCCTTCTAATTCTGCCTATTTGTTTACATCCATCCACTACTGTCCACCTCCATCATGACCCTTCCATCCAGGCCACCATTCTCTTCCCTCAAGTACGGCAATATTTAAGCACTTTTCTGCCTTTGGCACCCCCCCCCCCCACACACACACCAATTCTCCACGCAGCGGCTAAGTGATCGTGAAACGACCTGCTAAAAACCCTCTCATGGTTCCTAACACCTACGGGATCAAGACCAACTTCCTTATCACTGCTAAGGAGGCCCTGCTTCTGCTCCATCTCCTCCCTGGCCGGCAACCCAAACGCTCTTTTCAGGGCCTGGTTTCTCGGGTCTCTATGCTCTTACCTGGGAAGCGCCTTTTCTCTCGTAAATAGTGAACGCTACAACTACCGCGCCCTCGCTTACATGCGTTATCTCACATGAATCCGCAACAACACTAAGATATCATCTTCATTTTGCAGACGGACAAATTACGGATGGGCACCTTACCCATGGTAACACAGCTAGTGAGTGGAAGAGCCGAGACTCGGATTCAGACTCACGGCGCCAGAGACCACGGGCTTAACCACCGAGTGCCAGCCTGCCCGCACACCCCTCCATCGCTGCAGCGACCGCTCTCAGCGGCGGACCGCGCCCGGCAGCGCCCGTTCGGCGACCAGCAGCTCAGTAGGAGGAACGAGGCTTCGGATTGGCAGCCTCCGGCGACGCCGGGGAAGAGGGAGGGCACAAAGGCGCAGGGGCGTCGCGCAGAAATGACGCAACACCGCGGCTCCTTAAAGGCGCCGGACTCTCGAGCGGCGCACGGCGCAGGCGCGTTCCGGAGGCTCCGGATTTTGCTCGCATCGCTGGGAGCCGGCCCGGGCAGACGGGCGCGAGCGGGCTGTGCAGACGGGGCGTGCGTTGGACGCGGGCGGCTCGAGGGGTCCGTTTGGGCGGCGTCCGGAGCCCGACCGGCGGGCTGAGGAGAGGGCGCCGCGATGGCCGAGGGCAGCGCAGTGTCAGACCCTCAGCACGCCACGCGCCTACTGCGAGCGCTCAGCTCTTTCCGCGAGGAGTCCCGCTTCTGCGACGCGCACCTGGTCCTCGACGGGGAGGAGATACCCGTACAGAAGAACATCCTGGCGGCTGCCAGCCCGTACATCAGGTGAAGAGGGGGCCGGGCGGGGCCGCGCTGCCCGGAGCCCGGGGGCGGGGCGAGGCGGGCGTGTCCCCGGAGCCCCTGGTCCCCACCCCCCAGCTGCCGGGGTCCCTCTGGTCACCGCTTAGCGCGGTGTCCCTCCCGGCAGACACCCCGGCCGGGCCCCACTCGTTGCCTCCCCGCAGGACAGCTCCTATGGCTTCGGCCGGGCCGGGCCCGTGCCCCCCACAGGACCCCACTCCCCCTGGAGTTGACCCCGGACCTCAGTCCCCCCGCCCTCCCTCCTCGAGTTCCCACCGCCCGGCCCTGGCCGGGGCCTCAGAACCCCGGAGGCCCCCAGACGCCGTCCTGGGCCGGACCCGGCCCCGCGACCGCGAGCAGGGCTTGGGCGGCGCCCGGGAAGAGCTGCCTCCTCGCCCCGGCCCAGCCCACGGATCCCTGGTGAAGTTTGCCGGCCGTTCGCCTCCAAATCGACACATAGTGGGCCGGGCCCAGCGCCGCGAAAGCGGCCAGGGAGCGTCCCTCCCGCGGAGAAGCCAAACAAATACCTCCTCTCCGGGTGTTGGCAGAGGGAAAACCCTGTCGGATCTTTTTCTTAGGATGGACGATCCGACACCCCCTCCCCCCCAGCCCCAAGTTCTTCGCAAAAGTGACTTTCCACCCTTTGTGGGAACTCCTTTTAAAGAGAAGGGTAGTGCGTTATAGACGTTAAAGTAAGCTGTAGCACATTCTAAAAGACTTACTGTAATTCTCAGGATGCTGTTACAGCCCGAGGACCATGAGATTTTAGCGACTTAGAGAAAGCATTTAAAACAAAGCTTAACCTGGTTTGCCAGCTCAGCTAACGAGGTGAATTAAAGGTTGATAGGACAGTGCTCATACAAGTGTGTCACATCTTGAGAGGGCTGTTATGTTACAGCAACTTTCTTGCAAACTGGGTTACTCTTTAAATAAAGAAAAAAAAATGCTAGAAGCTGGAGAAACTGCCTAGTAAGCTGGTTAAATATAGACTAATAGTAGAGAATGTCACTAGAATTGACAGGTCAGAAAAGGCAAAATGATGTGCGCTGCATTCTTAGTGCATTGTCCTAGCAGAACTCGGCACACAAACTGCATTTTAACCTTTGCATTGGCAGACATTTGTGCTAAGTCAGAAGCAGTTCAAGCGCTCTGGTAACTTCTGGCTCCTCCTGGCTCTCTTAAATCCACTTGCACTCTTTCTTTGTGGATTTAAAGGTGCGGTTGGGGTGAGTTGTCATTAGTGTGGATTTAGATTGCCAACATGACAGATATCTCATAGCTGGCAGTTCAGAGCTTTGAGCAGTCAATATAAAATTGGCATCAGCAAGCCAGCGTCTTCCCTGTATCCAAAGTATTCCCTGTTTGGGGAAATGGTTAGGAAAACTACTTTAGATGTATTAGTGTAGTTTTGTAAGTGACATCCAGCTGGCTTAAAAGAAAATTGCAAATCACCAAATACATGCTCTCTATTCCCTTTCCGTGGTTCATTTTTCTCCAGAGCACTTGCCACTATAATATACCCTATATTTTATTCATTTACTCTGTGGATCTTCCCCACCCACAGTGTAAGCTCCAAGAGGCCAGGGACTTTCCTTTCGTTCATTACCGTATCCCTGGCACACAGAAAGACCAGTGCCTAGTGGTTAGCAGATGGGTTGAAGCAAGGACTGCCTTCCTTTATGCCACAGAAGACTGGACATGAGAGGACCGGCCCTGGTGCGTTTCCATTTCAGATGCTCAGTTGTCCCTGATTGAGAAGAGCCCTGCACCTGCTTTCTGCTCCCAGCTTTCACTCTTCTGCGAGTTGTCCATAGATGACTTCATCTTGGCTTCAGCTCACTAGTCTGATAAATGAGGGATAAAATGCGTCTTCATCTCATTTAATCTTTGACCCACACTGTGAAGAAGTAGGTAATAGTGCTTTGAGCCGCTCACGGGTCTGCACACAGGTTTCCAAAGGTAGTGGTATCACTGCTATATCTGCTGAATTAGGAAAGGTGGGGCATCCGCTTGTGACGTGGTGGCACGTATGAGAATATTTAGTAATGTGAAATGTTATTTAGACTAGCAGTATTTTTTTTCTCTATTTTTAGTTTTTTTTAAGATTTATTATTTATTTATTTATTTTATTCTTGGCTGCGTGGGTCTTAATTGCGGCACGCGGGATCTTTGTTGGGGTACACGGGATCTTTCATTTCGGCACGTGGGATCTTTCGTTGCGGCGTGGGATCTTTCGTTGCGGTGTGGGCTCTTCGTTGCGGTGCACGGGCTTCTCTCTAGTTGTGGCCTGCGGGTTTTTCTCTCCCTAGTGGCGTGCAGCCTCCAGGGCACGTGGGCTCTCTAGTTGAGACGCGCGAGCTCAGTAGTTGTGGCGTGCGGGCTTGGCTGGCGCGCGGGCTTGGTTGCCCTGCGGCATGTGGGATCTTAGTTCCCCCGACCAGGGCTCGAACCCGTGTCCCCTGTATTGTAAGGCGGATTCTTTACCTCTGGACCACCAGGGAAGTCCTGCTAGCAGTAATTTAGATGTGAAATATTACTAATCGTAGTAGCAGAGCCAAAAGGGACTTCAGACCCCTCTAATCCAATTCTGTTACTTTCCAGATGAAGAAGTGGTGCTCGGTGGGCATTAGTGATCTGTATTACAGTGAGGTTATTAGCACTTAATGGTTGAACTAGGATTAGACTGCAGGTTAATGACACCTAGTCTCCTACTCGTTTACCATACCAAACTACAGCATTACTCACATGTAACTATTCTTTCCAAGTCAGTAAGCGGTAGAGTTTACACAATGTTATGATTTACGTGCTTATTAAGTACTTTCACATGCTGTCTCACTTTGATTTTCATTTTCAACCATCTTGTACAGTAGGCAGGGCAGATATTTTTGACATTTTACAGATAAATATGAATTAGTCAATATGTGTTTTTTCAGTGACTAATTGCTGTAACTTTATTTGACTGTTGAAGTGGTATATTTGTTCTTGGGTTTCTTTTAAAATTATCAATCTCAAGGCTACTTCAAAGTAATGTGACTAATTTGTGTTACTGCTTAGAAACAAACTTTAATTTTTGACACCAATGATGTTGGGCTTTTATAACATATTTGTTTTGTTTGAATGGAACTTAAAGAATTCTGTTGAAACAAAATGAGTCTGTATGTTCTAGAACTTGATGTTTCTCATTTTCCCTTGGGAAGCTGAAGCATTTAGGTCTGTGATATCATTAATATAGGGATTGGGAGTTCAAAAGTTTGGTAGTCTCTGAAGTTTTATAAAAATCTGAGTTTTGTTTAATGTCTTCAGTTAGCCTGGTTTTAGTAACTGTCATAGGGGTCTGAAGTTGTGCAGTTTAGAAACAATGTTATATATTGCTTCTGTATCATCAACCAAGGGAACCAATCCAACACTGTTGCAGTAGGAATTAAAACAACTCATTTGGCATACTTTCTACTAAATATAGAAGTCTTTTAGCCTTACTGGTTTACTCTTTTCCTGTGCTTTATCTTTGGTTTAACATTTGTTTTTCCTCCGGGTCGTCTTAGCAATCATACTGCCTTAGAAACACTTTCAGTATAAAAGGAAAAAGCCAGAAAAAACCCAAGTTCGGCCACAAAACCCCAGTGATAACCTGAAAGAAGATTATGTAGGGTATGTGTCATGCAGCCTAAGATTCAAATGCTGTAGGGAAGACAGGCAGGAGCTTCCATAGTTCATCACTCACCCCAGTAAGTGGGAAGCTACTTTCCCAGCATGCCCTCTGCCCAGCATTTTCTCATGATCCTGAATGACATTTTTCCTTTGGTTTGTTGGGAAAACAAAATCTAAATGTAGCTGACGACCTTCAAGAATGATGACATTGAATTCATGGCTTGTAACAACGACCCACAGCAACCCTTTCCTTTCTCAGCAACCCTGAGACCTCCTGGGAAAGGTTCCCTGAGGCTTATAGGAAATTTCCTTTTCTCTTGAATATTGCAAAGTTTGCTTTGCTTCATGTCTGAGGCTCTTCTCATTCTGGCACAATTCCCTTGATCTGATGTGGAGTTCAGACTCCTCTCTTTCGTGAGCTGTGGTTCTTCGGGGGTAATGTATGTGAAAGGATTTGGCAATGAATTGCCGTGTGATTCTGCAGTGGCATTATAGTGGCTCTGTACAGGTTCCAGTCCCGCATAGTAAAGGAAAGAAAGATTCCCAGGATTTTGGGATCCTTTGATGAGTTAGCCAACAATAAGAATGGCAGTTTTTGCCCTTGTTTTTTGAGAGAAAGCTGGTCTAGTTGGGGTGGAGTGGAGGCATTGGGCCTAGAATCCAGCCTGGATCATCTTGGACAACTTTTCTGGGCCTTAGTCTGCTCATCTGTGAAGTGAGGTTGATTGGGCTCCGTGCTGTTTTCAGTCCGCTTGGCGTGTCTGTGTTGTGGGGAGGGGGTCTGTCTCTGTTCTTACGGCTTTACTGTATCATGTAAAGTTTTGTTGCCCATTGATGTTAAAGCCTTTCCTTTGCCCTGTCACACAGGACGTGGTTGGGTATTCTGCTGTATAAATCTAGCCCTGCAGAGTTGTTTTGTAACAAGCATTTATTTTATGCTGTTAATCTGGATGCTTTCCAAGGCCTAGTTATTGATGAGCCTGTTTTGCCATTTAAATCTAAAATTTGACTCATAGATGATGCTGATGAAACTTCTTAAGGAGATGGTTGTGATCTCTGTAGGAGTCCAAGTTTCATGGTGATGCAGAAATTGTTATCATCCTTTCTTTAGGTACTTGAAATCTGCCCTGTATTTTATGAGCAGTAAAGTCCACTAGTGTTGTCTGCTATGTGCAGAGCAAGCTGTCAGCCCCCAAGTCCCTTTTCTTTCACTTGTGCTCTGAGTTCATAGTCACCTGTGTATGTAGCAACTCATGAATGATTGTCATAAGGGTTTTGTATAGCAATTGTAACCTGTTAAGTTTCTTAGTTCTCAAGGGTTCAGCTAGAAGCTCCCAGTTCTGAGACTGTTGCTGAATCCTGAGCAGTCTTTAAATCAAATCCGCTGTACCTACCGCTTGCTGTCCTCTGATGGTGATGGGAAATACATTGGGCCTGAATATCTTTTGATGGATCTAGGCTTGTTTGTTTTTATCCACCTACTATAAGGCATCCCTTACAACTGCTTAAAAAGATGAAATCTGTCCTGAAGGGCTTACAGTCCCATGGTTCAAAATGATCGACTCCATCCTTCTCCTCCTCTTCCTGCCCCCCTCCTCCCCTTCCCCTTCCCCCTTTCCCTCCCCTCCCCCTTCCCCCTTTCCCTCCCCTCCCCCTCCTCCCCTTCCCTTTCCCCCTTTCCCTCCCCTCCCCCTGCTTCCCTTCCCTTTCCCCCTCCCCCTCCTCCTCTTTAGTACTTGCAGTCATATTTGATTAAACCCTTTTCTTAACGTGAGTTTTCCAAAACCAATATTAAAGTATGTTGTCTTTTAGAAGATCGAAGAAGTATTTTCTCTGGGCTTCTTAAGGAAACTAAGAGCTTGTGAATTGGAGCTCTAAGTTTAACATAGATTACTTATTTCAGGTGAAATATATGTGTTTATTTGTACAAGGCGGCGGTTGCCACTCTTAGTAGCAGTGAATGCTCTAATTCTGGACGGGTTCTCGGAAGGTTTCAAACGATGAAACAAATCAATAAAATTCTTGTTAGACTAGTGAATCTAACATAAAGTGAAGTGTTGAATGTTTAGATTTATTGTAGAACTTTCCTGAGGGTTGTCATTTTGAGTGATAGTAATGTGATAGAAGTAAATCCTAGCTCCACTGAGCACCAGCTGGTAAGTTCTCCCCTTTTACCTGTGCCCTCTGACTTTTACCTCTTCTTGCAGTGTGTATTTTCCTCTGCAAGTCCTCTTCAGTGTTCTTAAAGTAATTTTCATTATATAATTTAGAGAGTCAAGCAAAGTGCTTTTCCACATAGAAAGGTTGGTTCCTTGGATTTAGATTTGGGTAATAGAGACTGAGCATCCAGATTACAAAACCGCCTTATCCGTTGTGTACACTGTTCGTCGGTCTGTCTCATGATATCAAAGTGAGGCTTAAAATCTATAATCCATAAAGAAAACATAATTAGGACAAATAAGGAGTTGTTTGGATTCATCCTTCAGAAGGATACAAATCTATCATTTTGTACACTAGAGCTATAATATAAATGCATAATTTTAAAGTTGGAATCCTAGGTTAAGGGTGGAGGTGCGGAGGTGTGGGTGTGACAGTTGGCAGGTTAGGGCTGCAGCCTTGAATTTGAGTGCTTCCCATGGGTCCTCTGCCTCCTAAGACCCGATGAGTCCAAAGAAGGAAGGAGATCAAAGATGGCAGCTGTAGCTCTATGGAGGATAAAGGTCGTGTGTCCATCTAAACGTCCTCTGTCACTCAGGTGGAGTTCTTGACCCCCATGCTCAGAAGAGCAGAGACTGAAGTCGTTTTCCTAAGTGTTGCCAAAGAATATCTTCACCACACAATGATCTAATGTCTCGTGTTTGCTGCTTCCATTTCTCTGTGGGAGTAAATTATAATTTTTTTTCTTCTTTTCAGAGAGTTTTAGAAAAATAGAATGCTTAGGGAAAAATGAGATCTTGGTGAAGTATTTTGTTAGATAAAACAGTTAGCCTTCAGGCAGTAAAGCTTTGGGAGGCAGCACATATCAGGTGGAAGGGGGGAAGACTGGTTTTTAAAAACAGACTGTTATGATGGGATATAGACCAATACAGTGTCCTTCATTTTTCTGTTTAGAGTTAATGTGCTAATGGATACAGAACCTTAAATGTACATCTTTGTTCATAGGTATTTTGTGATTCTTTCAACTACTAAGTATTTTGGTATCTTTTTAGGAGCATTTTTAAAGACCATTTGACACTTGTGATTTTTATGTTAACACGATAAGATGAGTAGAAATATTGTAAAACATAGTTTGATAGTCATATTCGCATTCATCATTAACCAGTTGCCTATGCCTCTGAATAATTGTAAATTGTCTAGTACTGTTGAGTTCCAAATATTTTCAGACTTTTGTCACTGAAATTGTTTATATGAGTCCGTCCCTGAATTGGAGGAAACTGCATATTTAGGGTGTGAGGTTGGGATGAGTCTCTTCTGACACTTAGAGCACATTCACTGGGAGTGGCCGGCAGTGTGAGAAAGGTGGAATTGAGAAAAGCCATGGGAATCCTTAGAAAGAAAGGTCATTGATCACTGATTTCTATTCTTTCCTCGCTGGAGCCCACTTCTGCTTCAGGGATAGAATTGGAGGCCAGCAGAACCCAGGGTCTTCTTGAATATTCCATTTGGTTAGTCAAGGGAAGAGTTTCCCACCTCCGTCCAGCTTTTCCTCCTGTGCTAAAGCTGGTATGGGAAGTTCAGACTTACCTCGCAGATTAGAGACTTCTTGCAGGTGTTGTTGGTTGGTTGGTTTGTTTATTTTCCTGCCTGACTTCTTAACACTGCTGCTTGTATGAGCAGAGCTACCAACTTTGTTCCTTGCCCAAAAGGGAGAATCCCTGTTGCTGGCCGAGAGGGAGCAAAATTCTCATTTCTCTCACCTCCTGCAATGGAACAGGAGAAGAATAGGTGCTCTGTTCTCTTTCCTTACTGTCTGTTTTCCTATTGATAGGAAAGGGGACTATGAAAATGTGCACTATTGTCATGCTGCTGGTACATTCTTTAGAAATGTCAGCACCACCTTAACCCATATGCTTGTGGGATTGTGCTCACCAATAATAAAGTACAGTTCAAGAATTAGCATTGTCATAATGTTGAAATGTGTCATGTATTAATTCATGACGGAGTTCCCTGTCAAGGGACCTTACATAACTAGTGTTGACTAATTAGGATTAATCATTCCTTCAACAAATACACAGGAGACACTGGGTATCAGCAACAGCTGGGTGCTGGGGCGAGACGGGCAGGAGTTTGTATTTCATGGTTTGCGGAGTGTTACACCTTCCCAGGCTCCATTGTCTTTCTTGGGTGCTGGCTGCCATTTGAGTGTATATTCAATGATCTCGCACAAACACTGTCAAAACTGAGACTGAGAACGTGGAGATCAAAATCACTCAACTTATTTTTTCCACCTGTGTGGCCAGTAAAGGAAAGAAACATAAAGCTAACAGTTTTTAAATTATCTTTGACGTTCACTTAATTTTTCACTACTGTACTGTGTAGTGTGGTAGTACCAGAATTTTAAGAATGGGAAAAGAAGGCTTCCCTGGTGGCGCAGTGGTTGAGAGTCCGTCTGCCGATGCAGGGGACACGGGTTTGTGCCCCAGTCCGGGAAGAACCCACATGCCGCAGAGCGGCTGGGCCTGTGAGCCATGGCCGCTGAGCCTGCACGTCCGGAGCCTGTGTCCCACAACGGGAGAGGCCACAACAGTGAGAGGCCCGTGAACCGCAAAAAAAAAAAAAAAAGAATGGGAAAAGAAGAGATTGACTTTATTTTTGGAGTAGTCACTTCTGAAAGTCTGCTCTAAAAAGTATAATTAAGATGTGGCACATACATACAACGGAATATTACTCAGCCTTAAAAAGAAACGAAATTGAGTTATTTGCGGTGAGGTGGACCTAGAGTCTGTCATACAGAGTGAAGTAAGTCAGAAAGAGAAAAACAAATACAGTATGCTAACACATATATATGGAATCTAAAAAAAATGGTTCTGATGAACCTAGTGGCAGGACAGGAATAAAGTTGCAGACGTAGAGAATGGACTTGAGGACTCGGGGAGGGGGAAGGGTAAGCTGGGACAAAGTGAGAGAGTGGCATGGACATATATACACTACCAAATGTAAAATAGAGAGCTAGTGGGAAGCAGCCGCATAGCACAGGGAGATCAGCTCAGTGCTTTGTGACCACCTAGATGGGTGGGAGGGAGGCTCAAGAGGGAGGGGATATGGGGATATATGTATATGTATAGCTGATTCACTTTGTTATACAGCAGAAACTAACACAACATTGTAAAGCAATTATACTCCAGTAAAGATGTCAAAATAAAATAAAGAGTATACTTAGGGCTTCCCTGGTGGTGCAGTGGTTGAGAGTCTGCCTGCCGATGCAGGGGACACGGGTTCGTGCCCCGGTCCAGGAAGATCCCACATGCCGCGGAGCGGCTGCGCCCGTGAGCCATGGCCGCTGAGCCGGCGCGTCCAGAGCCTGTGCTCCGCAACGGGAGAGGCCACAACAGTGAGAGGCCCGCGTACCGCAAAAAAAAAAAAAAAAAAAAAAAGAGTATACTTAAATGACTCATCTGATCATTCGCTACTATGTTAGTAACCGCAATTAATCACATGTACAGAAACAACTTTTTTAAATAGAATTATTTATTTACTTCTGGCTGCCTTGGGTCTTCGTTGCTGTGCGCGGGCTTTCTCTAGTTGCGGTGAGCGGAGGCTACTCTTCGTTGCAGTGTGAGGGCTTCTCATTGCGCTGGCTTCTCTTGTTGTGGAGCATGGGCTCTAGGCGCGCAGGCTTTAGTAGTTGTGGCTCGCAGGCTCTAGAGTGCAGGCTCAGTAGTTGTGGCGCACGGGCTAAGTTGCTCCGCGACATGTGGTATCTTCCCGGACCAGGACTCGAACACACGTCCCCTGCATTGGCAGGCAGATTCCAGAAACAGCTGTTTTTAAGTAGCGAACATAGATCCTTGGCCAAGGTTTCCTAAATGCTCGTTCATTCATTAAACTTTTCTTGAGCGTTTACGTGTGGTGCTGCCGTGCTCTGGGCTTTCAAGGCTCCGGCATCCGCGGACTCCAGCTGGGGAGGCAGACAATGAAGAGGCCTCGTTACAGAGAGACGTGAGGGATGGACGTGGTTGCCGCCGTGGATGGGTGAGAGGAACACCGCCCTGAGGAAGTGCCGCTTCACCTGAGATCTGGAGGAGAGCTTCAGTGTGAGCAGAGCTGGGGGCGGAGGGGCAGGGCACCGGGAGCAGAAGTGCTGCACTCTGGAGACAGAATCAGACTGGCACAGCCAGGGGGGCGGAGAACAGCAGCGTGAGGAGATGATGAGCGGCAGGTAGTGTGGCAGGAAGCCAGACTAGAGGGGTAGCAGGGCCTCGTAGTCCTGAGTTCAGGTTGGCACGTGCACTGCTTGCTCCCCAGCAAGATTAAACTTTCGCGGGAACGTCTCCCAGAGGGGCTGTGTGTGGGGAGCCAGCTGGGGAGGTGGCGGGTGTGGGAAAGGGACCTCAGAATTTTTTCTGACATGGGTTATTCCATGCAAGAGAGTTTAGGTTTTATTATAAGGCTTTAGGTTAGGCATTGATGGGAGTCATTTAGGAGGGCACTGCAATGGTTCTGACAGGAAATGAGGTTGCCCTGGGCTAGGGTGGGTCCGTGGACTTGGAGTGAAGTGGCTGTAGTAGGGAGATTAGCAATAGGACTTGTTGGTGAGAAAAGGGAAAGACCCAGGAGAGCCCAGGGTCACTTCCTCAGTATCCTCAGTGACCAGTGCTTATCATCACTTACTGTGGGTATAAGGACAGCTGTAAAAGACTCTGGAGTACAGGATCTGTCCTCAGAGTTTACAGCTTAGTTGTGAAGGCACAAAGTGCAGAACCAAGGCTCTTTTAATTGCATAGACACTTCTAGCCATAGGAGTTCCGAGGACGAAGGACCCCTTGCGTGATCCCGTAAGGTTTTGTAAACAGAATTGAACACGGCCTTGGGGAGGAGTTGGAGGTGGGTGGGTGGGCGGGTAGGGGAAGAGGGGGGCAAGGAGAAGGGTTCAGGTGAACAAAGGTTTGAGTGCGGGGGCTTGTATGCGCCCAGGGTAGTAAGTATACTTCCCCGGGCTGGACTGGAGCCTTGGCTAGGCAAGTGCTGGTGGACGGGCAGGTCAGGACGGCATTCCCGAGTGCCAGGCTAGTTCGCTTAGATTTTTCTTTCTTTTTTTTTTAACGTCTTTACTGGAGTATAATTGCTTTACAGTGGTGTGCTAGTTTCTGCTTTATAACAAAGTGAATCAGTTATACATATACATATATCCCCATATCTCTTAGATTTTTATTCAGTCTTTCACCAGTAGTACTAGTGATAGAAACAGAGCTCTGCTTTAAGAAGGTGACTTGGAGGTTGTTTGTTCACAGGACCGAGACGGGGACCAGAGTTGCTTACGGATTCAGGTCAGCACCCCGTGGCGCTGTCCCGCACCGTGTCAGTAGTAATGACCGAGGTCGGGATTAGAGGAAGTAGCAATCGACTGCTAATGGATGTGGGAATTAGGCTGAGGGAGAGGGAAGAGCTAAGAGGTTTTGAGGCCAGCTGCTTAAGAAAAGTGGGGAAGGTAACATCTGTCTTCGATGTGTCCTATTCAAGGTAGCATCGCCCTATAAACCCCTTAATTACATTCTGTGGAGTGTGGCACTTACCTGCGAATGTGTGTGTTTCTCACCTCTGCCTCTCTTGACTTCCTGCTTTTTACTGGCAGAGGAATTCCTGTTCATCCTTCAGGACCCGGTATCCCTTCCTTTGTAACATTTTCCCAATCCTGCTAAATAATCCCTCTGTCCTACAGGCTTCTCTGTAGTGTGTGGCGTGTACCTTCAGTGTACCACGTGTCAGTGCCCCGCTGACTTTTATTCAGTGGGGAGAAATAGAACAGACAGATGGACTGGGTGCTTTCAAAGCGTCCTTTATCTCTAGGGTCAGAGGCACTAAATCCATTAGTGGAAAGTCTGTAGGTAAGAGACTTGAGTTGACTGCAGTCTAAGTACTGATGAAGAAGTAGAAAATCAGAGTTCAGGATGCTGTATACGCTGCTTCCAAACAAGATGAAACTTTCGGCTGTGGCGTTTTACTGTATAGCTGAATATGTACTGGGGACTGGGGGAGAGGGGCAGAAGAAACCATCTTAGAACAGATTTTAACCAGAAGAGAGTCTTTAATTTTGTCCTGTTTCACATGGCGCAGTCAAGCTCAACAAAGTCCATTTCTGGTGCCAAGAGACCTGGGAGAAGGGTCCAAATTCTTTATTCAAAAGTAGTAGCTCCAGTGAGAGAGCTTTTGTCACAACATGACTAAAGAATTAATAGAGAAGCATTCATTCCCTTGACAACATTTTGGAAGGCACTTTCAGCTTCAGGTTGTTTAGAGAAGTTTATAACAGTAGATTATAAATGAAGAAGGCGCCAGAAGCAGAAAGATCATTGTGAGATGCTGAAGTGCACCTCATCCTGAGCTGCCTCTCATTTATTAAAGAAAACTGAAAGGGGGTGTGTTTCAGGCTGTAGTTGATTTTTGGTTTTGGTTTTGTTTTCCTAGTCCCACTATCCTTTTTTAAAAAGAAAAAAAGAGCTTCTTAACCGTCACTTAACACTTCGGTTTGAACTCCTTTGAAAGGATGAATACAGGGCTTCCCTGGTGGCGCAGTGGTTGAGGGTCCGCCTGCTGATGCAGGGGACGCGGGTTCGTGCCCCGGTCCGGGAGGATCCCGCATCCCGCATGCCGCGGAGCGGCTGGGCCCGTGAGCCATGGACGCCGAGCCTGCGCGTCCGGAGCCTGTGCTCCGCAGTGGGAGAGGCCACAACAGTGTGAGGCCTGCGTACCGCAAAAAAAAAAAAAAAGAAAAAGGATGAATACAAAGACAAGAATAAATTCATATAAATTCTTACTTCTCCTTTGAATTTATTCAGGAGTTCCACTTTGCCTTTGAAAAGACATAAACCTTCCTTCTGACTCTTTACATTGGGAAGAGGGAATAGAAAGTGAGTAGAAACATGGACCTACTTCTGCAGTATGAAATTTCTGTAGTATTCAGTGCCATGGGTGTACTGCAACAAAGAAGACCCCGGTCCACCAGTTTTTAATTAGAGAAGATTTGTAAGAATGCCCCCCAGATCAAAGGGGCTTACTCTTGAGATGGTTGTATATTTCCATGGACTCTTTTTTTAATATATATATAAATTTACTTACTTATTTATTTTTGGCTGTGTTGGGTCTTCGTTGCTGCACATGGGCTTTCTCTAGTTGTGGCGAGCAGGGGCTACTCTTCGTTGCGGTGCGTGGGCTTCTCATTGCGGTGCCTCTCGTTGCGGAGCATGGTTTCTAGGTGCGCAGGCTTCCGTAGTTGTAGCACGCGAGCTCAGTAGTTGTGGCTCGTGGGCTCTAGAGCGCAGGCTCAGTAGTTGTGACGCACAGGCTTAGTTGCTCCGCGGCATGTGGGATCTTCCCAGGCCAGGGCTCAAACCCGTGTCCCCTGCATTGGCAGGCAGATTCTTAACCACTGCGCCACCAGGGAAGCCCGCCATGGGCTCTAAAGGTTAGAGGAGGAGGCTCTTTTAAACAGCATCTGAAAAATCATACCTGAGGAGAACATCTGGAACTATTTGACAGGTTGAGGCATGAATGTCTTTCTTTTATTTCCAAAAAGTCAGGGTGTGACCAGAACAAGGAATCAGGCTGGTTTCATCCTAGAAGAATTTTTGGCTTCGCAAGTTGCTGCCTCATGATTCTGTCTTTGAACTCACCCTAAAATTTTAATATGCATTTTCAAACCTTGTCTTTTAAAAGGTAAATTTTATTGACTGCTTTACTTTCAGATGTACAAGAACTGGATTTAAATTTTAAGAATTTTTTATACAAAAAGTTTTATGGAAGACCCCATGAGGGTTCAATTATTTATGTCATCCTAAGTTCTGGTTCTGACCAGGGTACGTAATATATTGTTACAGTTGTATTCTATATGTACATATTATTTCTGGTTCATCTTTTCATTTGAAGTCAAGTTGTGTCCCTCTTATATCTCAGTGTAATGCCCATAATCACTTTTAATAGCTATTTGTTATGACGTCATATTGCTGCACCATATAATTTGCTTCATCATTCCTCTTTGACGTTTTAATTTGCAGTTATTTTTTTCTTCTGAATAGTCACTATAAACAAATTAGGGGGGAAAAAAAGACTCTTGGTTGTTTTTTCTTTGTATTTTTTGTGGGTAAACCCACTGTGGGGACTATGTCCCAGGCATATCTGTTTCTGAAGATAGAAACAAATTTGTTCTTATTATATGAAACCAGATTACTATCCAGGAAGACTGGATATCATATCAAGACCCTGGCAGTGTGTATCTGATTATTTTTTTTTCCCCTCAGGTTTATTACCATTGCCTGGTCCCTTTTGCAAGTGGTTTCTCAAAGTTATTACTATTTTGCATATTATTACTATTTCGTTAGGCTGGATTTCTAAATGTTGTATGTTTGCCATGGTAAAAATATTTAGAGCAGGGTTTGGCAAACTTTTTCTCTAAAGGGTCAGAAATATTTTAGGCTTTCCAGTCCACGTGTGGTCTCTGTCACATACTCTTCTTTGTTTGTTCTTATTTTTAACAACAACCTTTTAAAACATAAAAACCATTTTTAGCTCAAGGGCCATACAAAAACAGGCTGTGGGTTGTAGTCAACTGTGACCTAGAGTATTTGAGTTTTTAAAATTTGGACATAAAACCTCTAACGCTGGTGATCATCTTTAATGCAGTTTAAATGTCAGGTCATGATTTGCATGCTGGTCTTCCAGAGAGCAGAGGCTGGCAGTCAAGGCTGATTCTCCCTGGCTCCCTCACCTGCTCTCCCCTCCGCCCCCCGTATTCATCTCTTTCTTCTTGGATGGTCTGTTGTGTATCCTCTTCCTTCTCCTTAAAAAAAAATTTTTTTTTTCCTTCCTTTCTGGCTCCTTTTCCCAAGCATGAAAGTATGGTTAAGTCCTTTCCAGCAACCGGCACTTAGGAGATGTGCAAATGTTGAATGAATACGTCCGTTAAAAGCAAACATACTCTGCATCCTCTTCTAACAAGTGCACGATTTCCTTGACTTTCCTCCAGTGATTCTTGAAGGAAGAGTCTGTGTATCTCGTCCTCGGTCTCACCTCCTGCTTCACTCTGCCCATAGGCTCGTGACTTCTCACTCCATTAAAACTGTTCTTTCGAAAATTGCTAAATATAATGGCCAAATCAAGTGAAAACTTTTTTTTTATTGAAGTAGAGTTGATTTACAATTTTGTGTTAATTTCTGCCATACAGCAAAGTGATTCAGTTATACATATATATATATATACATTCTTTTTTTAAATATTCTTTTCCGTTATGGTTTATCATAGGATATTAAGTATAGTCCCTGTGCTGTACAGTAGGACGTTGTTGTTATTCATTCTATATATAAAAGCTAACATCTGCTAACCCCAAATTCCCAATCCATCTCTCCCCCAGTCCCCTCCCCCTTGGCAACCACAGTCTGTTCTCTATGTCTGTGAGTCTGTTTCTGTTTCATAGAGAAGTTCATTTGTGTCATATTTTAGATTCCACATATAAGTCATATCATATAGTATTTGTCTTTCTCTTTCTGACTTAACTCAAGTTCAAACTTTTAAGTGCTTCTCGCACTTGACCTGTCTGCTGTGTTTATCACTCTAGGGCATTTTCTTGATGCTCAGGCTCTCCAGGCCTCTGTGACACCTTTGTCCCATTTCCCCCACAGTCTCCTTTTCTGGTTCTTTCCTCGTCTGTCCCTAAACGTGATGTGGCACAAGGTTCTGTCTTCTCTCTGTACTCTCCCCACAACAATCTCATCAAATCAGCACCAAAGGTGCTGCTGCCCCCTCTCTTCTGAGCCCCAGGCCTGGACATCTGACGGCCAGCTACACGGCCACCCCACACCCAGTCAGGTCCAGCTCCCTCTGCCCCCAGGCAGGTTGTCCTTCATTACCAGACTCTCCAGGAGAAACGGGGGAGTCCTCAGGGCGCCACCCCCTCCACCCTCCTGGAAGCTGTCTCTTCGTTACCATCGCCAGCACTCGTGCTCTAGCTTCCATAATTCCTGAGTTGTGGCAGGATCTCTGCTGGTTCATCAGTCTCCCAGAGCTGCCACCAGAGTGATGTTTCTAGAATGTAATTAGATAATGTTCGATACTCCAGTGACTTTGGGGATGTGACTGATTCAGGCGCTGGGGCAGGAAGAATATACTATGTGCCTGGAGCATTTGTGCCAGAAAGTAAGGTAAAGAGGTGCTCAAAAGAAAACAGAGGCTTTTAGAAAGCGCACAGACTTGGCCTGAAAGAAGTCCCGACGGCCAAAGCTGGAATGATTTGAGCAAGAAAATGAATACCAACAACATTGGATTATAATCCGTAGAATAAAGAAATACCTATGTGTCTATGGATGAATAAATGGTTGGATGGATAAATAAATTAATGGTGGAGAAGAAACAGTTCTTTCTTACAGAAGAATTTCAATTAATAAATGTAGAAGAAGGAATAAGAGAATAGGAAATCATCCATTGAACACCACAGTAATAATGGAGACTGAAATTAGTGGACAAGAGTTTGAAGAGAAAAAGGATATTTGCATATTCTCACATTACCTCTTCTGATATATTTATTAATTACAAAGGGAAAAATAGTATCTTAGAGTGGAGAAACCTAACAGCACCTAACCAAGTGGCCAAGGTTAAGGTCAGCACATTGACACATGGTTAATAACATGCCCAAGGTTAATAGCATATTGACATCATGTTTTCCCTGATGTGATGGGCACAGCATCACTTTGGTAGTATCCCTGCCAGAAATGCTCAGCCTCAGTCTAATCATAAGAAATTAAACCCAAGTTCAGGGACATTGTACAGAATAATTGACCAGTGCTCACCAAAGTGTCAGGTCTTTAAAGATGAAGAAAGACTGAGGAACTGTCACAGTTTAGGGACACCACAACTAAATGCAGTTTGGAACCCTGGATTGGGTCCCAGAATGGAGAAAGGACATTAGGGGGAAAACTGGTTAAATTTGAACAAAGTCTATAGTTTATTGAATAGTACTGACCAGTCTTTATTTCTTAGTTTTGAGCATTGTACTAAGATTATATAGGTTACATACCAAGTGAAGTAACCAGAGAAAGACAAAGATCAAATGATGTTGCTTATATGTGGAATCTTAAAAAAAAAAAAAAAGATACAAATGAACTTATTTACAAAACAGAAATAGACCCACAGGCATAGAAAACAAACTTATGGTTACCAAAGGGGAAAGGAGGGGGGATATATTAGGAGTTTGGGATTAACATATCCACACTACTATATATAAAATAGATAACCAGCAAGGACCTACTGTACAGCACAGGGAACTCTACTCAATATTTTGCAATGACATGTAAGGGAAAAGAATCTGAAAAAAAAATAGATGTATATATAACTGAAACACTTTGCTGTATACCTGAAGCTAACACAGCATTGTAAATCAACTATACTTTAATAAAAATTTTTTAATTAAAAATTTTTTTTATTTTAAAAATAAAAAAATTTTTTTTAAAGACTATGTGATGTATTAACAGTAGATATGCTTCATGAAGGGTATACAGGAGCCCTACAATTCTTAAAAACTTTTTTGTGAGTTTAAAATTATTTCAAAATGAAAAGACTTTTAAGAAACTCCTCCTGAGTGTCTCCATTTCCCTCAAGGTGAAGTCCACATTCTTTCGCATGGCCCCTCGACTTGGGTTTGTTTGATTTTTTACAATTCGATCGAGGTTACTCGTTTTTGGCAAGAACAGCACATGAGCGATGCTGCACCCTCCTCGGTGCATTGATCAGGGGTCCGTGTTGGCAGCTTGTCCCAACATCAGTAGTGTTGATTTGATCACATGGTTAGAGACGATGTCCGCCAGGTTAATCCACTCCTTTTCTCTTTGTACTTACCATGTAATTAATGGGGCGAGACTTTGAGAGTATGTAAATATTGCATTCCCCATCAACCTTCTAGTTTTAGCATCCGCTTACGCTCTGTAACTATCATTCCTTCTGTATGTATTAGGCGGGCTCCTAAATTTTAGGCTTAAGCAGCTGGGTAGGAAATCGCACCGTTTACCACGATGGGGACAGTAGAGGGAGGAACAGGCTTTCAGCCGGTCGGGACAAAGACTTATTGTGGAACGTACAGGGTACTTTATCTAGAGGCTTCAGATGAGGGGGTTAAAACCCAAATTCCTAGAAATGACTGGTAACATTTCATTTTACTAACATTAAGACCATGGTTAGAAGTGACAGTTGGTCAGTTCCTCAAGGGTGGGGACCACCGGCTGGTTGAGATCCAGTTTCTAAATCCGTGCCCAGTGCCGGATGCTGTGCCCAGGCAGTGAAGGGACTCGCTGTGCAAAACAGAGTCACCATTTTTATGGGTTTGGTCTCACTTTACAGCTTTCCCTCTGGCAATCGCTGCGTTTCTGCCAGGAGTAATTAATGTCACCCGTGGTCGTGTACACCCACTGTCCCTGTGATATTTCGTGGATACCACCTCCCTCCCTCCCTCCCTGTCCGCTCCCCGCCCCGCCCCAACACTGGCTCACAGTCTACACAGTTTCCTTGAGCTGTCCCTGTTTGAGGTGTAATTCACACTTTCCACCTTCTCTTTTCAGAAAACATCACCTTCCCTGCGGTAAATTTCTATTTTGTTCAAATCACATGACTGGAAGGCATATACTTTGTGTTTTCGTATCTCTTCCAGATAGTGATGTCATAGGATGTGGTTACTCAGAGCAGATCTAAATATGAAACGCTGTACTTCATCTTCAGAGTGGATGATGTGATAAGAGGAGGAAGATGGAAAACATTTTTGTGAATCCTCACGTGTTGTGTGATCAGGGAGCGGGGAGGTGGTCAGGGACAGATAGGACGGTGGCCTCTGC
Organism: Grampus griseus; assembly: GCF_964374135.1. Classification (NCBI taxonomy): domain Eukaryota; kingdom Metazoa; phylum Chordata; class Mammalia; order Artiodactyla; family Delphinidae; genus Grampus; species Grampus griseus. Next base: position 51,634,746 of record NC_139013.1, read on the forward strand.
ATCCTCTATGGTGAAGTGGCTCTGCTTCGGCTTCATTACCAGGGGCTGGTTTGGTGGGCTGACAGCTGGACAGCAAGCCTTTCCTTTTCTGGAAACCTTTCCTAACCTTCGCACTTCTCCATTCTCTGTAGCTCCTAGTTTCCCATGCAGTGCCCCAGTTATGGTGAGGGGAAGGCAGTGAAGCAGGGCAGGATGGAGCGCCGGGCAGTTAGGCACATTCACAGACGACAGCCCTCCCCTACAGCCAGTTTACATTCGGGCCTCAGCACAAAGGCAGATGATTGCGTCAGGGGCCTCTGGCTAGTGGAACATTTGAACATTCAATTCTTGAATGCTGACTACAGCACACCCTGGCTCGGATGCTGGGGGAAAGCAGTGCAGACCAACCAGCGGATGCTGTACAGGGGAGCGTACAGATGCTTAGCTGGTGAACGATGCCCCTTCTGAACACTTGTGCTCATTTTGTTTCGGAGCCAAATGGAAACAGTAACTGATCATTGCAGCGTTAAAATCCATTGGTTCCCCCGCCTGGCTGTGTGCTGTTATCAAGTGCATGATATTTTTCAAGTGCCCATTCAGTACTGGACACTTTATGGGGTATGGAGGTAGAGCAGTGAACAAAACAAAGTCCCTGTTTTCATGGATGTAAACATTAAACAAATGCCTTCTATTAGATGGTGGTAAATTCTAGGAATAAAATAAAGCAGGGAGGGGAGTGGGGATGTTATTTTATTTAATTAATTTATTTATTTTTAAAATTTGTTTTTGGCTGCTTTGGGTCTTAGTTGCTACGCACAGGCTTTAGTTGCGGCGAGCGGGGGCTACTCTTCGTTGTGGTGCAGGGGCTTCTCATTGCGGTGGCTTCTCTTGTTGCGGAGCACGGGCTCTAGGCGAGCGGACTTCAGTAGTTGTGGCATGTGGGCTCAGTAGTTGGGGCTCGTGGGCTCTAGAGCGCAGGCTCAGTAGTTGTGGTGCACGGGCTTAGTTGTTCCACTGCATGTGGAATCTTCCCAGACCAGGACTCGAACCCGTGTCCCCTGTGTTGGCAGGCAGATTCTTAACCACTGCGCCACCAGGGAAGCCCAGGGGCTGTTATTTTAGATAACAAGGTACCGGGCCGCTCTTTGGAGGTGTTCCTGGAATAGAGACCTGAAGTCAGTGAAGGATTAAGTCTTCCTTCCACTAATCAAGGAAGTGGGAGGTGGAGAGAATATTCCAGGCAGGAGGGAATACATCAGAATAAGCTGGGAAACGTTTAAAATATACGTTGTCTTGGACCTGACATAATTGGTCTAGGACCTGCTTTTCTATAAAAGCTCTTCAGAAGCTTCTGGGAAGCAGAGCTACTCTTAAAATCCAGTAAAAGTATGAGTCATTCCAGGATCTATATGAGGAAAACAGTGTTGATGGTAAATAAGTAAAAACCATAATCCCTCTGGGTAAAAAGAATTGGAGGCAGGGCTTCCCTGGTGGCGCAGTGGTTGAGAGTCCGCCTGCCGATGCAGGGGGTGCGGGTTCGTGCCCCGGTCTGGGAAGATCCCACGTGCCGCGGAGCGGCTGGGCCCGTGAGCCATGGCCGCTGAGCCTGCGCGTCCAGAGCCTGTGCTCCGCAACGGGAGAGACCGCAACAGTGAGAGGCCTGCGTACCGCAAAAAAAAAAAAGAATTGGAGGCAAAGAGAAATGAATAGAGGAAATTAAAGGAAATAATGAAGGGAAAGAAACAGTCTTGAACCTTAATGAGAATGCTATTCTTATACTAAAGTTTGACTCTTAGAATAATAGAGGACTGCGGCTCTGGTCCGCATTTCTACTTTTTCTTTGGCACCTCCTGCTCTGAGTGAACCAATGTCCTGCTGGTGGCAGTTCCCAGACGGGCCACACAGCACCATGCCTGTGTTTTCTCGTGGTTTCCTCTGCTCACTGCTCCCTGACTTTGCTTGGTCTTGTGGGAGGAGCATTGCAAGGATTAGTTAGCCTATGTAGGTTGAGGTGCTGTGCAAGGGGAGCTTACCTAGAGGTTGGCCGGTGGCACCTAGCTCATATCCCGCCGTGTGCCTCGGGATCTCCTTGGACCTCCCTCTGGGACACCTGGTCAGGTGTCAGACATCTGTGTAAATGCTTTTCTCCTGTGTAGATGGAATTCTTAGGTGGCAGGAACTGGGAGATAGATGGGTTCCTGCATTCCCATCCACCAAAAAGCAGGCCTTGTCGTGAGAGGATGCCATCTGTTGATGGAAATATTACCTGCACATTTGTATTTCATAAAGTTGACTGGGACTAAAAAATTACATTTTAAAAAGAGACTGTCTTTTTTAGAGCAGTTTAAGGTTCACAGCAAAATTGAGAGGAAGATAGAGGTTCCCCATATACCTCCTGCCTACTTCCGCTTCTCTTTGATTTCTGGAGTGTCCACAGTCCTGCAGGCATGGCCCTTTCGGTGTTGGTCGTCTTGCTCCTGGCTGTGTTGTATGAAGGCATCAAGGTTGGCAAAGCCAGGCTGCTCCACCAGGCCCTGATGAGCCTGTGCATCTCCACCAGCCAGCAGCTCATCGAAGAGACAGACCAGAGTTCTTCAAGCTCAGAGTCCCCTGCGGTCAGCAGAACCCACCTCAGGTGGTTCTTGTGTCCCTTCGGCCAGTCTCTACTTCATGTTGCTCAGGTGGTCATCGGCTACTTCATGATGCTGGCTATTATGTCCTACAACACCTGGATTTTCTTTGGCGTGGTCCTGGCTCAGGTGTGGGCTACTACCTAGCCTATCCACATCTCAGCATGACTTAGCTGGTGACAGCTGTGCAGGCTCTGGGAGCTGGAGAGAGCTGGGGCCATTCTTTCCAGACATTGAACTTCCAGCCCCACGTCTCCTTTTTCTTCTGTTGGCTGTTCTTATGGCATTCCCAGCTCCTGGAAACTTTGAGTTGAAGCCAGCATTTGCTCCCTGGAGTTCAGAGGCCACTGCAGCTCCTCAGCCAGGCTGCAGAGGGCCCAAGCATAGTCTTTCTGTGCCTTAAGAAGGCTGCTGTGACCAGAGGGTGAATGGAGAGACCAGAACCCGGGGGGCAGGTTTCCTGATGATGGCAGCATATGCTGGGACCTGTTTCCCTTTCTTGGGGGAAGAGTGACAGCAGACTAAAGGCAGAGAAGCAGGACTGTTAGCAAGGCTTTGACCTATCCTCCAAATAGAGTGAGCTTCTCCCATCAGACAGCGCTGCCTGCAGGAAGATGATACTTCAATGGCTTTAGGGGTCAGGGAGCTCTTCATGGCCTTAATGCCACCCTCTTATTCTGATCCTCCTTCTATGCAAAACCAAGAACTGCATTGAGTACTATTCAATACAGATGTTCTTTACTTATTACTTACTGCTCACCCATAATGATCTGGTAGGGAAACGCGACTCATCCATTTAAAATACTGAGTAAGCCACAGGGGGTAATGACTGAAGATGCAATAAGCAGCCAAACCAACGCATTACACTAGTAGAGTTAGGTGGGGCTCTTCAGATATGTGAACCTTTTCACTTTCAAGAAAAGGGAAGAATAGACCCGCGGAGAGAAAAATCACTGCTGTACACTGTAATGTCTACACTCAAGTACCTCGTGGGCTAGATGAAAGATGGTCTGAAGCTTTGAGAACTTAAAAAGAAATATATTTTAATAAATATATATTTTTAAATAGTCAAAAAAACCCAAACAGAACATGTGTAGCCTCCCCCATGCTCAGCATCGCCCCCCAGAGGGGAGCCTTTGTTACAGCTGATGATGCTCCATTGATAACATCATCCCCCAGGGTCCATAGTTTACGTTAGGGTTCACTCTTGGTGTATATTTTGTGGGTTTGGACAGATGCATAATGACATGTATCCACCGTCGTAGTAACATACCTGACTAGTGTCACTGCCCTGAAATTCCTGTGCCCTAAAGATCCTTTTTTGGTGTGGTTTTTAGGAGCTCACAAAGACAAAAAAAGGAGGAGGGGGCATTTGTAAAACAGGCTCCCCACAGGAGCAGACATCATTAGTTGGGCCTCAGTGGGCAAAGCAGTGCTGAGCCCACGCCCCTCTGCTCTTGAGAGCTTCCCAGGTTGAGGTGACATGAATCATTTGAAACCGTGTGAGTAATGCCCCTGAATTTCCCTGTAACTTCTGTAATGCTTGACTCCTTGAGCATTACATTCTCTTGCATCCTATTTGAGGTTTCCTTGCTTTTATTGGAGACAAGCTTTTGCGTCCCGGGGCAGGAAAAGTCACTTAGATGTCTTCTGTGTCACTGTTATATCAGATCCCGTTCAGTAACGTCTCCCGTGAGGAGGAGGACCAGGACTGATTACCTGGGGTGTTTGTTATGACGTTTAGACACACTGGACTTTTCCAGCAATGGGAAGCCAGTTAGAAGAGGATAGTATACAACCAGCAGAGGACTTTGCTCTGTTACACTTTTTTAAAAGTCGTAGACCTCTTTCATGGATGTAAAACTTTGAATCATGCCAGCTTCTTTATTAGCCAACAGCTTTTTTCTTATAAAACGTCTTTCCAGTGTTGTCAAGAGAAAGAAAAACTGATTTTGTTTCATTTGTGTTTAAGTTTAATAGAACAGAAAGTAAATGCTTGCCCAGAGGGTAGGTGATAGGAGGGAAAATGAACTTGCACTGCATCACCCACAGAAGGCATATTGTAAATCCTATGAAACTGATTGAGTTGGCTGGACTTTATCCTCTAGGACTCAACAGAATGTGTGTCTCCAGAGCTGAGTCTCCGCCTAACTTTTTGGTGTGTTTCAGCAGTTTAGCCCAGAAGTGCTCAGGGGTGGGGAAGCCCTCAGATCACCTTATTTAACCTCTTCTTTTTACAAATGAGAGAACAGGGGCAGAGGGGGGGAATGTTTTGCCCTAGAAACAGAAAACTGGGGAAGAATGTGATAGGCATGGATATTTATATCTGAACACTGGAGGCCCAATCTTACAATACTCCCCATTATTTCTAGTTTTTTCAAAGAGTGTTATGAAATTCTCAAAGTGATGTTTTAAGTCTACGGCAGTTTCTAGGAGAGAGTTTGTAAATTGACATCACATAATAATAATAAAAACAAGGATTTTGTGACTTCCAATAAATTTATATATGACTCTATATCTTCCTGGGGTGGAGATACAAAACAGAAAAGAAGAGGGAGAGGGGCAATATTAGGGTAGGAGATTAAGAGGTACAAACTGTTATGCATAAAATAAGCTACAAGGATATATTGTACAACACGGGGAATATAGCCAGTATTCTATAATAATTATAAATGGAGTATAACCTTTAAAAATTGTGAGTCACTATATCGTGTACCTGGAACTTATATAGCATTGTACATCAACTGTACTTCAATTAAAATAAGAAAGGAAACAGAAGAGTTGATTTACTTCCTGATATATATGGACTAACTTTAGAAACAAAACTATTGGTTATTAACCCTTTGGCTTAGTTTTTTTTTTTTTTTTTAATTCATTAACTCATTCAGTCCAGTTCATTGAATTCTCAGTTATATGTGGCAGAGAAGATAGAAATGATGTTCAAGGTGAGAAAATTCTAGATTAAAAAAGGGAAAATACAGAGAAAATGTGTTGGTAGATATTGGGAAAATCAGGGTATTTACTGGAGGAAAGAAATGTGAAACAGAATACAACAAAAACTGAAGGGATATAGAGATTTAATTGGGGAATGGGGGAGGGGGAAGTGAAGACAAGAAGAGGGAAAATACGTCCAGGTTTGTAAATGAGAAAGGGATGGCAAGTATCCAGGCAATGAAAGAAGGGGGAACTTCCCTGGTGGTCCAGTGGTTACGACTCCGTGCTTCCAATGCAGGGAGTGGGGGTAAGATCCCTGGTCAGGGAACTAAGAACCTGCATGCCCCATGGCAAGGGCAAAAAAAAAAAAAAGTCTTATAAAAATATTGGATCACTATAAATCGACTGTACTTCGAATAAAAAATTTTAAAAAATAGAAAGAAGTGAAAGAAGGAAGTAACTGCAAATGACAGCAGGCTGTGAAGCAAGACAGTTTCACAGCAGGTCTGAGTGACTCTTCGTGTCTAAGACGGATAAGGGCTAACGGCCAACTTTCACTATGTTCCTGACAGACGGATGGATATCAGCCTCCTGAGACGTCACCTGCAGGCTGGTGATGGTCTGTGAATTGTCACCTGGCCATGATAATATAAGTACACACGGAGAGTAAAAGTTAGAAACTCTTGTAGCAGTTTGACAGAATAATTTTATGTCCGTTGAATCTAATAATAAAAGAGTTGGGGCCACAGGAATTCCCTGGCGGTCCAGTGGTTGGGACTCTGCGCTTTCATTGCCGTGGCCCAGGTTCAATCCCTGGTCAGCGCAACCAAAAAAAAAAAAAAAAATTTAAAAAAGAATTGGGGGGCTTCCCTGGTGGCGCAGTGATTGGGAGTCCGCCTGCCGATGCAGGGGGATGTGGGTTCGTGCCCCGGTCTGGGAAGATCCAACATGCCGCGGAGCGGCTGGGCCCGTGAGCCATGGCCGCTGAGCCTGCGCATCCAGAGCCTGTGCTCCGCAACGGGAGAGGCCACAACAGTGAGGGGCCCGCGTACCGCAAAAAAAAAAAAGAATTGGGGCCTGTATTTTATGTCTTTTAAATTTTGTTTTTTAATAACTCATTCCTTTTTTATTAAGGTATAATTGACATAGAACATTATATTAGTTTCAGGGTGTACAACATAATGATTTAATATTTGTGTATATTACAGAAGAGTCACCACAGTAAGTCTAGTTAACATCTGTCACCACACGTAGTTACAAAATTTTTTTTCTTATGGTGAGAACTTTGAAGATCTGCTCTCTTAGCAACTTTCAGGTATTCGGTACAGTATTATTAACTAGGCACCGTGCTGTACACTTCATCCCCATTACATTTTTATCGTATTTTACAAAAGATTCATCTGAGATGGGTTAGAAATACAAAAACACACATGGATACTTTGAGAAGCATCACTTAACCCCTTGCTACTCAGAGAGGTCTGGAGGGGTCTGCGTCACTGAGAGTGTTACCAATGCAGAAACTCAGCTCCCACCACGGACCTTCTGAAAGCTTGAGAAGCTCTGTGCTTCAGACCTTTCAACATTGAATGCATGAAACTATTAGGAAGTTCTTCCTTGTATTGATTCTAGCTCTGCCTCACTGTACCTGAGATCCTGCAGGAAAAACATCTCCTGTGACAGCTCTTCAGATATTTAAAGACTGCTGTTAATTCAAAAACTTATTTTACAAATCATTATTGAACATCTATTCTTTGTAAACTGACAGGCTACATTGTAGGGTTATAGTGATAAAGAGGACTCTGACCCCAAGGAACTTGAGGTTAATAAAGGAGAGAGGAAATGGGCTTTGTACATAAATACCATCATACAAGACAGGACCTGATGATCCCACAATATCAAGTGCTGGGGAAATTGATAACATGAGGAATTCTTTTCACCCGCAGGGCAGTGAGGGCGGAGATGGAGCCTGGGGTAGGGCAGGTGAAGGGGAGCCACTGCCAGGCCGGCATTCGAACAGCTCCTAAGAAGATGGCAGGAATTGGACATGCGCAGACGGCATGAGGGAGAGATCAGAAGTGGGACCGAAAGATGGGAAGCTTGGGATCTGAATTTAAACCGTAATCAAAATAAGGTTTTATAATTTAACCCTCAAGACATTTAGAGACTTCAAGAGTACAATGATTCATTTTTCATGGGCTTTAAAAAGGGTCAGACTTTATGGATCTGAAATGGTGAATGCTCATATTTAAAGGAGTCTTTTTTTCTGTCCTCTTAGCCATTGTCTGTACCCTGCCATCTGCTGAAAGAAAACCATACTCTTTAAAAGGAAACATTTTTCATTGTGAAAACATGAGATAGTACAGTTGATCCATGAACAACATGGGTTTGAACTGCACAGATCCACATATGCACAGATGTTTTTCAATATTGCACGGGTTTACTTATACACAGATTAATTGGAAAAAAAATCCACATATAAGTGGACCCATACAGTTCAAATCCATGTTTTTCAAGGGTCAGCTGTACACGATCTATGGTTGGTTGAGTCTGTGGGTGAGGATACGGGGGGCGGACTACTGGACTTGCGCATCTGCAGACTTTGGTATCCGTGTGGGTCCTGGAATCAGTCCTTCGAGGATACCAAGAGATGACTGTATAGTCATCATTTAAAAAAAAATCCAGTCGCATGGTTGAAAAATAAAAAGGGGACACACTGCACGGTCTCTTTGTAACCTCTTTCCCCGTCAGCCTGGTCCCCCTCCTCCTGCACTGTCCACAGCCCATGGGCAGGTACAGCCAGCTCTTGTTTGAACAACTTGAATTCTAGGTGGTGCCCCTCTCTCTGAACACGTTTTAGAGCTACTGCCTTTAAATAGGTGCAAGACTCGTCTGTATCTAGTCAGGAGAAAGAAACCACATAGTAATTTGAACAAGGAGAGTTTAATATAAAGAATTTTTAACTGCAGCAAGAGATTAGAGTAATAAGGGATTGGCTACTAAGAAGTAAACTCTAAAAATTAAAGGAATAGCTGGTGTACCCAGGGCTGAGATCCAGACTTTATTGGACAGCACACAGCCACAGCTCACCTCATGGCAGAGAAGCCACACTGGTAGAATTTGCTTGAAATCAGCCCTCTGGAACTTGCCAGAAATCTGTCCTTTAAGGTGTCTGGGAAAGCTGTTCACAGGGAGGTGTCTCCCCAGAAACAGTCGACTGCAAAACTGCCTCTGGGAGTTCCAGGGAAAGCTGCAGGGTGCTGCTGGCAGCTGTGCACTGCGGGAGCCTATCCAGCTGCAGAACCAGAGCCTGGCAGCAAAACTCTCTCCTCCTTCAGTGCCTTTCCAGCACCCTCCACTGAGAAGCTTAACATCATACCAGTTAACGCAGAAAAACTGTTGGAAAGGCTCAGAGCCATTTTCACAGAGCATGCAAAAAGGGTGGACTTGGAGCTCAGAGGCAATATGTTGGTAACCAGCACGGTGACTAAGAAATACAAATAGTCATGACATCCTGAGTGAAACGTTCCTGGAGGATGTGTCTGCATACGATAGATTTCAGAGCCAAATATTAATGATTTAGGTGTTATTCTTACTACTTACGTTATTTTTCTCTCTTGACTGAGAACTGACTGAAGTTTTTTTCTTCACTTTTAGTCAAAGTGTCAGTCATATAGGTACACCTAGGGTGCAGCAAGCAGAAAAGAAATGCCTTTTGAGTAAAATTATTAGTTCTATAGGAACTGTAGAGGTAGGAATAGCAGATACAGAATATAGGGGAGATACAAAGTTGTCTAAAACATATGTTATATATTCCATCAGTTTTGCTCTCCTAAGGCCTGCTGAGGCATCCTGCTGTACCAGAATGAACCAGCTTTCCTTCTGCTGGTGCAGAGCTGTTACCTTAGGGTCATTCTTCACCATTCCTTTCCCTGCTTTTCTGTGTTGGATCATGTCTTTTTTTAGTCCAGAATCTTCCTCTTTGTTGGGTCAGTTTTTTCCAACAGCATTCTGAGAAGGGCTGCATGGAAGATCAATTATTTTGAGAGTTTGTATAGCTGAAAATGTCTATTCTGTCCTGATATTTGATGAGTAGTTTGGCTGGCTATAAAAATCTAGGTTGAAAATAATTTTCCTTCAGAATTTTGAAGTCATTTCCACACTGCTATTAAAGTTCCATTTGGAAGTACGAAGCCGTTCTGATACCCATTCCTTTCTGTGTAACCTGTTTTTCTTTCTGGAAGCTTTTACAAATTTTTCTGTTTCCAGTATTCTGAAGTATTATGATGACATGCCTTGGAAAGGCATATTTTTATCCCTTGTTATGAGCATTTACTTGATAATATTCTCTTTTTGTTTTTTTTTTTTTTTTGGACACGGGCATTCCTGTTTTTCAGATGTTCAACCTTCCGGACTGATCTTCCAGTCTTCTTACCTTGTGTCTCCTATTTTCTACCTTTGTCTTTTTTGCCTTCTTGGCAGACTTGAGGTCTACAAGTTCTACGACTTGAAGCCTACAAGTCTATGACTTCTACAAATTTTAATTTTGACATTACATTAAAAAATTTTTTTTTTGTAGTCTTTAAAATGTTGTTGTCGTTGTTCTCTGAATGTTCCCTTTTAGAGCATCCTATTCTTGTTTCACAAGCACAACATCCTCTTTTTTCTCTCTGGGAATGTTAATGAGAGGTTTTCTTTTTTCCTTGACTTTTTATCTTGCGTGAGATCTGTACTTCCTAGAAGTTGACTTTTTTTCTGCTGGTTTTGGTTTCTGTCTTTCTTCTTTGTTAGGCATCTATTGAGTTGCTCAGTTTTAAGAGTGGGGCTCTAAAGCAGAGTTTCTTAACCCACGTGCCCCCCCCCCCAAAAAGATGTTATAATGTGTGAAGATAATGATGGTGTCAGCCCTCCAAGTGGCAGGGCAGCATCTGGGGAGGCTGAATCCCCCTGGCCCTGCACACAGCCTCATCTGTTTACCCCAGGGTCATATTACATTTTCTGCGTGTGGTGTGAAGTGAAGAAGTTTCAGAAGTGCTCCCCACAGTGCGTGGGAAGCTCAGAGCCCATAGGTTGGCTTAGTGACAGTGGATTTCATTGTTGCATGGTCCACCTGGGTCATTTTCTTGAGGCAGATCTGTGCCCATGTCTTTAGACCTTTCCTTTGGGGCTGATCAAATCCTCCAGAAGAGTCATCAGGTTCTCACCTGGAGGATGTAGGCCTGGCTTTCAGTAATTTTAGGAGCAAAATTGAGAAAAAAGACTGCTGATCTCAGCATTCAATATGTAGACACTCTCTTGACTCTCTCAGTTTTTGGTGCAGTGCACCTACCCTCAGATGTGCCTGCTACCCCCCTGTCCAGAGACGCCCGCTCCATCTCACACTCTGCAGCGCACGTCACTTATCTTCCACTGGAGCTGGGGAGCCTTACTAAACAGGGCAGAGGAGTCGTGTATCTATGTGGAGCAAGGATCTGGGAACTCACCTATTTCCTAAGACTTTGTCAGTCTCTTCTTCTGTAACTAGCTCATCCTTCACCCCTCCTTCCACAGCTTCCTCATCCTACCAATTCCAAGCCTTGGGGTAATTAAATGCAACTTAGGTTGTGTCTGAGCTTCCCTCGCTGCTAGATTAGGAATATCTTTTAGAACTTGGGTAAAGTACCTGTTCTTAAACAAGGCACAAAAAGTGTTGACTGTGAAAAATTATTCTTCACATTGTTCATCACCTTAAAAAAAAAGTGTCAAGTCTGCCAAGGGTTTGATATCAAGAAGATAACAGAAAACGCCTACACCTCAATATGAGGAGGGTGATTAGCTCAATTAAAAATGAGACTTGAGGGACTTCCCTGGTGGCACAGTGGTTAAGAATCTGCCTGCCAATGCAGAGGACACGGGTTCGAGCTCTGGTCCGGGAAGATCCAGAGCTACTAAGCCTGTGCACCACAACTACTGAGCCTGCACCCTAGAGTCCGCGAGCCACAACTGCTGAGCCCTTGTGCCACAACTACTGAAGCCCGCGCACCTAGAGCCCCTGCTCTGCAACAAGAGAAGCCACCACGATGAGAAGCCTGCACACTGCAACAAAGAATAGCCCCTGCTCGCTGCAACTAGAGAAATCCCACGTGCAGCAAGACCCAACGCAGCCATAAATAAATGAATGAATGAATGAATAAAAAAGAGAGAGACTTGAACTGGACATGTGTTTCACAGAAGAGGAAACACAGGGGGCTACAGACCTTTGAAGAGCTGTTTAGCACCTGGGTAATGAGGGGAAGGCAGGTCACAACCACCACCGGAGACCATACTTCTCTCACTGGATCGTGCATTGGAGGATTAGGAAGTGGGACAGAGATAAATGTCATAGACTTTGTGGGTCCACACATCCCCTTACATATACCAGATGAGGCTAAAAACTGCTCCAGCTACTTTGGAGAATAATTGAGTATTAGCTCATACTTTGGAGAAGAAAGTAGCTTAATTCTACTCCCAGGGATACACCCAAGAGAAATTCTTTTGCGTATCACAAAAGGAGACATATACAAGGATAGTCATAGCAGTACTGTTCACAATACCAAAAACCTGGAGCCCCAGCCCAGGGGCTCATCAACAGGAACGTGGCATACTATACAGCAGAAAGAGCAAAAGAACGCGTGTGATATGCAGCAAGAGGAATGACTCAGCAATATAATATCAAATGAAAAAAGTTAGCCCCAGAAGATTACAGACAGCATGAAACACTTTTATAAAATTAAAAACTTAAAATTATATGTATACATTGATTATCAATAAATCTATATATGTTATAGGTTACATATATTTCATGGATACAAAAATAAAAAAGAAAGCAAGAGAAAATTGAATATAGGTGGGATTTAGGATAATAGTTACTTCAGATGGGGAAGCAGAGGAATGAATTGGTGGCGAGGACCATTTGGTTAGAAGCAGGTTATCGTCAGGGTCCTAGCTTTTGTTTTGGGTGGTAGGTTTGTGGGGTCCTTGTTACATTACTGAAAATAATTGGATAATTAAATACAGGGAAAAAAATAAGCCTAAAGGGCCTAGGGTTCCCAAGGTGAAGTAGAGATCCTTGCTCACATGGACCTTAGTGCTTTGGTTGTCTGTTTCGTTTGTTTTTTTTAAGAGGTAGCACTCTGAATCCTGGAACAGATGCTTTGTAGTTAAAAGTCATAAAAAATGTGTTGCTCTAAAGTTAACAAACGAAATGTTTTAGGTGTGATTCATATATGGATAGGTATCATATACTTTATAGAGTATTTAGTGCATAAATATTTCCAGCTATTTCTGTTCTTTCATAGAAATTTTACATGTTTTTTCCCTTTCTTAGGACAAAGTTAAACTATAATCCTCCAAAAGATGATGGATCAACCTATAAGATTGAACTTGAAGGGATATCGGTAATGGTTATGAGAGAGATCCTGGATTACATCTTCAGTGGGCAGGTATGATGAGACACAGAGGAAGGAGGACTGAGTAGAGGCTCCTCAAGCTCAGGGTGAGGGTCTCCTTCATCCACTCTGTGACTGAGCAACACCGCCATCTCCATCTTCTGTCACTGTGTGCTTGACTTGGGTCTCCTCCTGGACATGGCACCCAAGGGTGTTCTTCCGGGGCTCTGCCCTTGAAGGAAAAGCAGACTAAGTAAGATCTTACCCAAATCCCAAGTTTTGTTTCTACCGTCCTGAGCTCCACCTTCCAGTCTGAGACATGAGGAACATGGGATGCTCCCTTCACTGCTGTCTTTTTGTTTTTTAAATCTTCATTCCAGCCTTGCTTTGTACCCACACTATCGGGGAACTCGTTCTGTCTCCACAGCATGGACTTGGGAGCCTCCTTGGGCGGTGGGGATTATTTTGTAGAAATAAAGACTTCGAGATTCACACCAGGGACAGGCACGTGCATCATACTCATGATGCCTCCGTCCTGTTGCCTCAGGAGGACCAACATCCCTGTTCCCCCACATTCTTTCTTTCTGATTTCCCTTTAGTCTCTGTACCCATTTATATTTCTGGGGATTTCATGAAAGCCAAGGAAGAAAGTGATCAGTGGCTAGGGGTCCTTTCCCTTTCTTTGCCCTCCTCCACCCCACTACTCCCCTGTTGATGTGATTTAAAGTGTATAGCATGAGGACTCTTAAGGATAACCTTGGGTGTGAATTAGGAAGAAGTTCATGTGCCTCACATCTCATTACGCAAGAGTACGTTTTATCTTTACTCCTTTTGAGGCCTCACGTCCTGCTCTCTCCTTTATTCCTTCTTCCTCATTCTTCTTTTAATTTTCCTTTTGTAAAGGCTCTGTCTCCTACATAAGTATTCTGAGTGTACTGCTTACTTTCTCTAAATATGTTCATTCTGTCCAGAGTCAAACTCGGTGATCGTCATCCTCTTTGAAGTTTTTTTATTTCATTTCATGATGTTATCACTTTCTCTTTTCTCTGAACACTGGGTGGTGGGTGTGTGGAAATAAGGTTATGTGTATGATTATTAAAAATAAATGAATTTAAACCAATTTGGGGACAGCCCTTAAAATACTGGCAATGCTCAAAACCAGGCTTAGGTCCAAACTCTTATCTAACTTGTAAAATCAGTTCAGTGGCAGTTATAACAAGTTAGAGGAGTGTATCCATGTTCAGGCTTGCATTGGAAACTATGGTACAGAATGTGCAAATTGTGGTAAAATGTTTCTTGCTGCACTTCACTGTGAAATCTCTCCTTAACACTTCCTAATGGAGGATAAATACCCATTCTTTTGGAGAGTCTGGACCGTTCGTGATTGTGACAGTATTTTAGGGGCCTGTTTCTTGATGTTGCCTTACTGTTGCGTAGAAAAACTGTGAAGTGGTTGGAGGAAGAAACGTCAGTCAAGAAATTGAAGAAAATTAAGGGGAAGTAAATGTTCACAATGATTTAAAAAAAAAAAAAAAATCGGGCTTCCCTGGTGGTGCAGTGGTTGAGAGTCCGCCTGCCGATGCAGGGGACATGGGTTCATGCCCCGGCCCGGGAAGATCCCACATGCCGCGGAGCGGCTGGGCCCGTGAGCCATGGCCGCTGAGCCTGCGCGTCCGAAGCCTGTGCTCCGCAACGGGAGAGGCCACAACAGTGAGAGGCCCGCGTACCACAAAAAAAAAAAAAAAAAAAAAATCTTCTTAGGGATTTATTCCAGAAAGTAGCTTTGAGACCAAATTGTATCTTTTGCACCAAGTGCAATGTTTGGTGTTCAGAATGAGGCCCCTTGGGCAGTGTGGCTCTCCCTCTCTTCAAGGGTCCGTGTGGTATCTTCCACGTACCATTTGGCAAAGAAGTGAACTTAATGTATTTGGAGGCAGGATTTTCATTAGTTCAGGTGCTAGCATTTAAAGAAATCGCCTTCAGTTTGCCATAGCATGCGGAACTTGCCATTTCCTAAGCATTTCAGTCATTTGAGGTTTTTCTCTAAGTATAGAAGCGAGCCCCATGGACAGTTCACCTTGGCAGGGATATTGGTGGTTCATCTCGGTAAAGGAAGAGAAGAGCTGGGAAAAGTTAATCAGCCACGCACTGCCTGTGTTGTCCGCAGGTGCCTTGGTGCCCTCGGACTATTCTTGAAAACAAAGCTGAACCGTATGAAATTGCTAGTTTTCAATCATCTTTGACCTCTACAAATGGAGCTTTCATATGGTCCAGCCTGATAGATTAGTGGTTGCGTTCTAAATATATACATTCAAACATAGACTATCTATGATCATTCTTACAGATCCGGCTGAGCGAAGATACCATCCAAGATGTTGTGCAGGCAGCAGACCTGCTCCTGCTGACGGATCTTAAAACTCTCTGCTGTGAGTTCTTAGAAGGCTGCATTGCCGCCGAGAACTGCATCGGAATCCGAGACTTTGCACTCCACTACTGCCTGCACCACGTCCATTACCTGGCCACAGAATACCTGGAGACTCACTTCCGAGATGTCAGCAGCACAGAGGAATTCCTAGAACTGAGTCCTCAAAAGCTTAAAGAAGTGATTTCTCTTGAGAAGTTAAACGTTGGCAATGAACGATATGTATTTGAAGCAGTCATCCGATGGATAGCACATGATACAGAAATAAGAAAGGTACCCGTACTTTATAGCGTGCTCTGACTTTGCCTTTTCACTTATTTATTCATTTGTTTGTTTATTTTTAATCCAAATTCTAGATGTTTTATTTTTCTCCTCCAACTTGAAAAACTGACAAGATTGTGATCTAAACCATAACCTGGAAAACATCTTCCTATAGCCTCACTAAAGCAGTTTGTTGTTCAGACCAGTCTACCAAAGTCCATGTAACTCATCATATAGCAATGAAAATAGTAATACTTACAAGTCACATGATATCCTTTGAATGTTGTTATTAAGGGGAAAGGGATTTCAAGCTAAGCTGGAGAGTATAGAAATGCACCCTATACTCCTCATCCTAGCTTTCAGCATCCTTCCCTCTGCGATGGTGGGCTAACCCCTACAGGGACTCTGGTGCAGGAAGTGGGGTGAGAAAAGAATGGAATTCTGGCAGAGGGCTGAATTCTGGCACTGAGCTCTCCCTGGAGTGACTGACACCACTGGAGGAGAAGGTGGGAGAGCATTCCGGAGCTTTCATGGCAATGAGATTCCAAATGGGAAGGTTCTAGGAGTGACAGCCTAGGAAGGAAGGGTCTTAGAGAATATCAGGCTTGAGATCCACATTGTTAATACATTGGGGGAGGGAGCTCTCACCTCTAAATCACAAGGCTTTAAGTCTAATATTTATATACTAGAGGCTCCAGTTACTATATCAAAATAAAGAAATATATTAGGTTTCAGAGTGGCTTTCAGAATGCATAATTGCATTGTTAATTGTTCTTAGTAACTCTTGGCTTACATTTTAATGATTATCTTGTAATTTTTAAATTCTGCAGGCCCATGAGCATGTCCACTTAGAAACCACATTCGTAGCTTCAGCTCCTTAGTACAATTAGTGTTCTGTTTTCCCCATTGGTGGGGTAGATTGGGAAAGGGGATAGAAGAGTTTCCACCTTGCTGCCACCACTGAAGTATCTTCTCTCTGACCCTCTTCTTGCCTTAAAGTGATGAGGGCATATAAGATGGAACGGCTGCTGGGAAACAAGAGGCCGTTCCTCATCCTGTGGTTAATCTGAACTTGGTGCTGTAAGGACTGTTGGCTTTTATTACTCAGGGTATAAAAGAATGTACCTTAAAATGACAATTTCAAAGCCCAGAAAAACTAGTCACCTTATGTACATAGAGTGCTATAGTCAGTTGGTTCAAATCTGATGATTGAGTATGAAAAGTATATCATTCAGGGACTTCCCTGGTGGTCCAGTGGTAAAGAATCTGCCTTCCACTGCAGGGGACGTGGGTTCAATCCCTGGTCAGAGAACTACGATCCCACATGCCGCGGGGCAACTAAGTCCGCACACCACAAGTAGTGAGCTCACGTGCCTCAATGAGAGAGCCCGCGTGCCACAAACTACAGAGAGAAAACCCTCACGCCACAACTGGAGAAAAGCCCACATGCCGCAACTAGAGAGAAACCCTAGCAGACTGCATACCGTAATGAAAAGATCCCTCATGCCTCAACAAAGAGCCCATGGGCTGCAAATAAGACCTGACGCAGCCAAAAAATAAATAAATAAATAAGGAAAATAAACAAGTAAAATGCATGAATATTTTTTTTAAAAGTATATCATTCACATTATACATGTTAGATAATTTTTAACAGTAATTACTGAAGAAATGATTATATAGTACTCAGGATTTTTTTTTTGAAATTTGGCTTTTTCAGATTTTTCTTGTAACGTTAATGTTGATACATGTTCATTATCTAGTTGACCATATTGTATCAAGCTATTCCTGTATATGACGTTTCTATAAATGTGATGTAACTCACAGCACGTCCAAGCATGTGAAATAAGGCAAATCATAGCAGGGTTCTTCTAAGTTTTCCTGTTGCTGTGGGAACCCTGTAGGGCATTAAAGAAAGCTGCTTAAAACTTCGCAGTGAAACATCAAATATAAATCTGAAGTGATGGCTTTTTTTAAGTTAAACTTTTATTTATCAAGGCCAAGGGAAGTAGAAAGAAAAGGGGCCGTAAACACATTCAAGCAGTACTGACCCTTACCACTTGCCTGTTGATAATCTGACTGTCAGTAATTTTAGTCTTCCAGGAGTGGGAAAATGCATCTTCTAAATGTACAACGTATTCTCCATTTTTCCTCCCCGTGCTTTCCGCCCTCCAGGTCCACATGAAGGATGTCATGTCAGCGCTGTGGGTTTCAGGGTTGGACTCGAGCTATTTACGGGAGCAGATGCTGAATGAGCCGTTAGTCCGAGAGATTGTCAAAGAGTGCAGCAACATCCCTCTCAGCCAGCCGCAGCAGGGTGAGGCCATGCTCGCCAGCTTCAAGCCCCGGGGCTACTCGGAGTGCATCGTGACCGTTGGCGGAGAGGAAAGAGTGTAAGCGTGGCTGTGAGCGGTTTGATGGGTGGTGGTGTAAGGGAAGAGAGATTTCCACGTAAACAGAAATTTATAACACTTTTCAGTATCTAAAGCCTAATAGCAATAGGTTTTTTTAAATGTTTGAAACATTCTTTAGCGTAGTAAAACTAGTGCTAGTTATTATAAGCAGAAGTACATAAAACATACTAACTACTAATCAGTTATCTCTCTCCTTAGTTCGCGGAAGCCAACAGCAGCGATGCGATGTATGTGCCCCCTTTATGACCCTAATCGGCAGCTGTGGATTGAACTGGCCCCTTTAAGCATGCCGAGAATCAACCACGGAGTCCTCTCAGCAGGTACCGTGCTGTCATCAAGTTTACCCAAACACAAGGTCAAGTAATGTCATTTCAGAGTTGTGCAGAATGACTCAAAACCTTTTCAAGAAATAATTTTATTATCCCTCTGTGGTGACTTTTTCAGGGTGGCTCTAGCTTCCAAGACTATGGTAAGAAGAGTGTCTTCCATCAGTCCTTATCGTTCCCAAATCTTAAATATGTAGCTGTTTTTAAGACGTCCCTTGAGGAGCATTTTATTGGATGACTTAACTGATAGAAGAGCAAAACTCAGTGACTCTTACCACCCGTTAGCTGGATGATCACACCTGAGGCGCAAGACTTCTTTGAGCCGTGATAGCCTCTCATCTTGGAAAGTTGTGCAGTTTAGAATCGCAACATGTAACTATATTCAAAATAAGAGCGTCACATAAAAGCAGGCATCTCAGATGAAACTTGAGAAGATACTGCTTAACTTAGCTCTGGCTTAAAGTTGTTTTATGACAGGAAGTATGTTTCGGTTGACCTTTACAAGTTTGGAACGTTATTCAAAGCTTTCTCTCCAGGAAGTGATGGGGAAGGCTGTCCTTGCTGCCTTTCTCTTCACCTTGGATTTGCCTTGCTGGCTTCATCCTGCAAGTGCCATTTCACTTCATTCTAACTATTGTTAGCAGTTCTTTGTTTATAGTCTCTGCTCGCCCACAAACATTACCTTAAAAGTTTTAAGCTATGCCACACTGTACCATATTTTAGATATACCTAAAGCTATGGAATAGAAATGGAATCGTAGGTTCCACAATTATTGAAGTTTTGTCAATGATAATCAGCTGGATGGAGTGGTGTAGGCAACAGGATGTGGGTCTGATTTCTCTGTTCCTTCTTAAAATTAGCGTCCTTAAGTTGTCCTACCATAATGTGTATACATGTGCATAATTTTCACACATGCACACCTACCACAAAGGTTCCTATATCACTGATTTTCAGATTTCCTAGAGAGGTGGTTGTTTCAGAAACTTGAAACAATGAGGAGAGGAATTGTGCCCAGTTGTATTCATTGAAGTTGTGAAATGACTGAGTAGTTCCTACTTGTCCAGCTCATTCTGTGTTTCTTCTTTCCTTGCCGTTTTTCAAAAAATTGATTGACTTTTTTGTCATTCGGTTTTTTCCCTCTCTACCAGGTTAGAAGTTATATTCTATGTCTATATTCCTTTGAAGGTCACTTTATGTTTGTTTTGTTTTGTTTTTTTAATATTTACTTATTTATTTATTTGGTTGCGTTGGGTCTTAGTTGTGGCAGGTAGGTTTCTTGGTTGCTGCTCACAGGCTCCTTAGTTGCCGCTCGCCAGCTCCTTAGTCGTGGCACACATGTGAGATCTAGTTCCCTGACCAGGGATCGAACCCAGGCCCCCTGCATTGGGAGTGCGGAGTCTTTAACCACTGCTCCACCAGGGAAGTCCCCTGAAGGTCACTTTTGAATCCACAGCCTGTACTGTTAACAAAGTCTAGTAGTATAAATAGTACATTTATACTCTTATTTTTCATATTCCATAGTCTTACAGTATTAAAACACATAGTTATTTATAAGTAACTATTTATGTATATATGTTTATCTGTTTTATATACATATCTGTAGATAGTGTTCATTTAGATTTATCCACATATTTACCACTTTCTTTGTTTTTCCCTCTTACTCCTCAAACTTTCCATCTAGGACCATTTTCCTTCTCTCTGAAGTTCATCCTTTTGAATTTCCTTTAATGTGGGTCTAGTGGTAGCAAACTCTTAGATTTGTTTGTCTAAAGATGTCATTATTTTGCCTTCATCCTTAAAGGATATTTTTGCTGGGTATAGAATTTTAGGTTGGCATCTATTATTGAAGATGATTTTCCACTGACTTCTGTCATTCCTGTTTTTAAGTCAGTTGTCAGATCTAAAGTTCTGCCTTTTCTCTGGGCTGTATTTAAGATTTTCTTTTTGTCTTGATTTTTCTGCCATTTCACTGTAGTGTGCTTAGGCAACATTTTATTTGAAATTTTACCATATTTGGAGACTGTTGGGCATCTTGACTCTGTAGCTTGGCCTTTCATCAAATCTGGAAACTTCTTGTTTGTTATGTCTTCATATGTCATCCTTGCTCCTTCTCCTCTGTCTCTGCTTTTGGAAGTCAGATCAAACATGGCTAGACCTTTCTACTCCAGCCCCTGCCTTCTACCTTCTTTTTGTTTTCTTTTTCATCTTTTTGCTTCTCCATGTTGCTCTGTGATTTCTTTTGATTTATCTTGCACTTAATGAATTCTCTCTTTAACTGTGATGGATCTGCCATTAAATCCGTCCATTGAATTTTTTATTTAATCTGTTTTTATCTTTTTTTCCCTAGAAATTCTCTGTAATTTTTTTTCAAATCTACTATGTCACTTCTCTTGTCCCTTCTTCTAGAGTTAACCTTCACATCTGTCTTTTTTAAAACATAGTGAGCATTGTTGTTTTATTGTCTTTCTGATTACTCCAATATTTGAAATTTGGAATCTTTGCAAGACTACTCCCTATTGTCTGCTTCTGCTGTTTCTTCTTAGTAGAGTCTGGTTTCTTTGTATACCTGAGTATCTTTGGCTGAGTGCCAAAGATTGTTTTATTAAAAATTATTTGTAGGGGGCTTCCCTGGTGGCGCAGTGGTTGAGAGTCCGCCTGCTGATAGAGGGGACATGGGTTTGTGCTCCGGTCCGGGAGGAACCCACATGCCGTGGAGCGTGAGCCTGGGCCCGTGAGCCATGGCCGCTGAGCCTGCACGTCTGGAGCCTGTGCTCCGCAACAGGAGAGGCCACAACAGTGAGAGGCCCGCGTACCGCAAAAAAAAAAAATAATAATAATTATTTGTAGGGATAATGTGATGTTTTAAAATCTTAGAATGTTAGAATCTAAAACTTAGATAAACATACTTTCTTCCATAGAACTTTTGTGTGTTTTTCTGCCAGTTGCCTGAAAACACTACTAATTTGTAATTACTGTAAATCGAATTCCAATTTTGAGATTTCCTAGATAGGCAGGGAGATTTAAATCTGGCTTCTAATTCTGGTTGGCCTTCATCCTGATGGTTAGAACTTCAGCGAGGCTTTCCTGCCAGAAGCCACGCCGTCTGTGGGCCTGGGATTGAGATTTCTATCTTCTTCATCCCCTCAAAGCCATTAAGAGAAAGGTTGCATTTTTCCCAGATTGCTAAACGCCCTCAGAGCAAAATGGTTTCCATGCATGGTAACCTCTCTAGGGCCCACATTTCCCTTCCCTTTTACCATAGTGTCTTGTTGGCTTCTTCTCCTTTAAGAAGACTATTTTAAATAGAGTCTGGGGAACAGAACAGATGAACTGAGATAACTCGAAGTCACTTGCTGACCGGGTGGGTGGTGTCAGTTTTCCTCTTAAGGTGCAGGGTCGTGGGAATCCCCTCAGAGATCGCGAGGCAAGCGAAATGGTCAGAGTGACTCACAGATTTGGCTCTGTCACCCAGGCTTGGTAAGATCTCGAACCCGTTGTTGTCAGAGAAGGTATCTCCACATCCTGTCTCTGCCCTTACGGCATTTGTATTTGACTAGAGATAGGTGTTGAAAACTTACATTTCAGCTTCCTTGCGTGTCTTCTTTGATTTTTTGCAGAAGGATTTTTGTTTGTATTTGGGGGCCAAGACGAAAATAAGCAGACCCTGAGCTCAGGAGAAAAGTATGACCCAGATGCAAACACATGGACCGCACTGCCACCAATGAACGAGGTAAAATACTGCTTTTGTAATTTGTCTGATGTTTCTTTTTCCCCTTTAGCACTTTTGTTTGCTTTGCGTTTGAGTATAAGGAAAGAGGTAGCAGCCTCGCCAAGCCCCCCTGCCTGGTACGCTCGTGCCCCCCTCCCGGCTCTGCTCCCTGTGCCTTCCCTCGCTCCCCCTTCTGAAGCCTCCTAGGAGTGCACTTGCTTTGGGACCTTTGCCAGGTACCCACGTGGCTCGCCGCTTGCTTCCTTCAGTGTTTGTCCATACGGCTCCTTCTCAGCGAGGCCCCCCGCCGCCTCTCAGCTCTCCTGCCCCCTCCCCTGCTTTCCTTCTCTTCATACCACATAGAACCTCCTCACACACTAGATCTTTCTCAGCGGTTCGCACGAGCTTTTTGATGATGGCAGCGCATTTCGTTTGTGTGGTCAGCGCTCTCCCTTCAGCGCTGGAGTGGGGCTGGGCGCCCAGGAAGTGCTGTGAGTGGATGAGTGTGAAACACATCAGGTTCTGTTGCTCCAGGCAGCCTTAGCCCGGGCCTCTCGCCCTCCCACCCCCACCTCTCCAGCCACAGGCAGTGCTGTTGACGTGGATCTTACTTGACTTCACACGTCAGCTGGGAACCACTTGCTGCCCACTGCTGTACAAAGATCATTTTACAGAGCCACACGGTAATAGTTCTCTTTCTTGTCGTGAGCTGTTGTGAGTAAAAAGTAAGGATTCTGCCAGTGAATTCACCACGTGTGTAGTTCCCTTGTTCCAGGAAATTCCTGGACTTGGGTTCTCTGTCTATTGTGATAGAAGAGTGAGCTGCTAGGGAAATCAGAAATATTTGAGAGAGATGGTTTTGAGCCTGGTATTTCTTTGCTAGAACGCTGGAATATAATAATATCTGTAATATTTATTAAATGTATGAATATCAGCTTTCAATCTGATAGTTGGCCTTTAGTCTACAAAGATCTTTGATGTCTTTTCAGGCAAGACATAACTTTGGAATTGTGGAGATAGATGGGATGCTGTACGTTTTAGGAGGAGAAGATGGTGAAAAAGAGCTAATTTCCATGGAATGTTATGATATTTATTCTAAAACCTGGACAAAGCAACCCGCTTTAACCATGGTTAGAAAGGTGAGAACAATATCTTGTGATAACTAATTCACAAATTGGATTTTAAAGTTATGTTTCTTCATTTCCTACGTATGCCTTTTAACACAACTGATAGTGTTAAAAGAATTAACATGATAGAATTCTGTCTTTGTGGGTAGCTTGCCTTCACTATTACTAGCCACACACCAAGCTAGGAAACGGTGTGTGAGAGCGTTTACCTTGGCAGTGGGCTCTGGGCAGCGCTGCTGTGTTCAAGGCCCACGCCTGATAAATGCTTTGTGACTGCACTAACCTAGGAAGGAACCAGGTCTCCCAAACCTGTTTTCTTAATCATTGTGCAGGACTGGGGAGAAACATTAATCCATAGGTAGAGAACTGCCATTGCTGAGTAGGATGAAAACAAATGGCTCATGTTAGCTGTTTACAGCTTAGTCTGTAGTTCTTTTCCCTGGTGGAGGCTGGAGTTCCATCATCAGGCCAAAGCCTTGTCCAGCGCCCTAGGTATTTTACACCATGGGTACCGGGATTTACTCATAATATGATCTCTCACCGTCTGTGCCCTTCCGACTGACTTACTTGGGGCAGGAATTGAATGATGTCTTGCTCCAAGGAGTCCACATCTGGGACTCTTGAAATAGTGGTGAGAACAGAGAGCCTGGGAAGCCTCTTTAAAAGTTAGGATTATTTACTCACTTAGCGGAATAGTATTAGATGGAGTTAATCCTTTTCTGAGGATTAACAGTGTGTGTATTACCTTGCTCTTCTCATTTTTAAAAGCCTCTGTTGTAATATTGGAAGGCACCATACATAGTCTTACTATTAGAAGTCAGATCCTTTTCCAGATATTTGCCAGTGCTCTCTAGCCAAGCTGGTATTTACTCGCCCAACTTTAATAATAAATGTTGCCTCCCCCACTGTTGCTTTCTCCTTTCAGATTGGCTGCTATGCAGCTATGAAAAAGAAAATCTATGCCATGGGTGGAGGATCATATGGAAAACTCTTCGAGTCTGTGGAATGTTATGACACACGGACCCAGCAGTGGACCGCTATCTGTCCACTGAAAGAGAGAAGGTGAGAGAACTTGCATAAGGACTGTGCAGAGCCCCCTTCACCTGGCTTTTGTTTTTCCCTTCTTTCCAGCTAATCTTTTATTTGACTTGGCATTTGGTTGATATAACATTACATTAATAAGCCATTTCCTGAAAAAGGAAGACCCATGTATTTGTGAAACGTTGAATGGCGCAGAGCTAAAACAAGCGTAAGAGGAATTATGGAATCGGGTCATGAGTTGTAAATCTAATACCTGGTATGCCCTATGTGGCCTTTCAGGTTTGGAGCTGTAGCCTGTGGAGTCGCCATGGAACTGTATGTATTTGGGGGAGTCAGAAGTCGTGAGGACATCCAGGGGGGCGAGATGGTAACCTGCAAGTCGGAATTCTACCACGATGAGTTTAAAAGGTATTTATGAATGGTTTCATGCGGCTTCTGCAACTTTTTCTTTATGCTTTCAAAGGCATGTTTTGCTTTGTTTAGTTTTGTTTTCAAATTATTTCATTGAATTTATCTATTTATGTCTAATGCATAGTAGATATTTATTCAGTGACTTCGGAAATCTTGGTAACTCATAGGAAAGCCATAGAAGAATGTTTCTAAAATGTAGATCAGACCTTGACACTTCTGATAGCTTTTAGGAGAAAGTTTAAACTCATTAACTTAGCAGATATGGCCTTTTGTGATTTGGCCTATGTCTGCTGTTTCTGCTACTGTTCAACCCAGATGCATCACTTGAGTCCCACTGAGTGACTTTTTTCCTCCAAAACATGGTATGATTGTCTCAGCTCTGTGCTTTTTTTTTTTTAACATCTTTATTGGAGTATAATTGCTTTACAATGGTGTGTTAGTTTCTGCTTTATAACAAAGTGAATCAGTTATACATATGTTCCCATATCTCTTCCCTCTTGCGTCTCCCTCCCTCCCACCCTCCCTATCCCACCCCTCTAGGTGGTCACAAACCACCGAGCTGATCTCCCTGTGCTATGCGGCTGCTTCCCACTAGCTATCTGTTTTACGTTTGGTAGTGTACATATGTCCATGCCACTCTCTCACTTTGCCTAGAGTCTGTCATACAGAGTGAAGTAAGTCAGAAAGAGAAAAACAAATACCGTATGCTAATGCATATATATGGAATCTAAGAAAAAAAAAAGGTCATGAAGAACCTAGGGACAAGACAGTAATAAAGACACAGACCTACTAGAGAATGGACTTGAGGATATGGGGAGGGGAAGGGTAAGCTGTGAGAAAGCTCTGTGCTTTTGTACTATTCTCTTTGCCTAATATTTCCCTTCCCATGTTTATCCAGTTAATTTGGCCTCTTCCAAAACTCTGCT